>NC_056746.1:1137140142-1137410142 GCF_019279795.1 Protopterus annectens
GAAATTGAATGGGATAAAATTTTAAATGAGCATAATTACGAGATTAGAACCAAATGCACCAACAATGCCCTATATAGACACAAGTTAAGTTGTCAGGAAGGAAAATTCAGCTTTTTTGTATTAGAAGTGATGCAAAAAGATGCAAGAGGCCCATGGAAGACATTTATAGAATACAAAGAATTGCTTTGGCAACCATCATTAGAAGCAACAATATTTCCAGGATTGAATGATGCAATCTCACTGGCTCCAGTGTTGAAGTTAAGGGCTGCAAAGTTATGGTGTCTTTATACAAAGGTGAAATACTAAAAACTAAAAGTTAATTAACAACAGGTTTTGCTTAAAAACTTTAATTAGAACTGCTGATTTTAAGGTGTTTGTATTGCATGTATGGTTTTTAAGAGGACTGTTTTATATATATACATTTTTTTACCACATTTTATTATACTTATGTATTTATAATGTGTAATTAACTTTTTAACCAGACGATGGTGCGATTAGTTTAGGTCATACTGGATTTTAAGTGTTTTAGAATATTAATTTAATTTTATTATTATACATTTATATACGCACAAATGAGATGAAGTTAAAGATATATTTAAACATATATAGTTTTAGAATAAATGTATTAAAGTTTTTTAACTTAGTTTTTTTTAACTCATTTTATGTAACAGGACGTTTAATAAGTGTATGTAGTAGTAACTGACCATTTACCAACAGTAGCACAGTATTAATTAAGGAAAGGGTATAAAGGTTTTGTAATGGGTATGCATTTTCATTATATCTGAGGAAGTCTCTAGGAGACGAAAATGCATTTGTGGTGTTGACGGAGTTAATGTTTTTGCAGATAGAAGAATTCCATGGATTGTCTTAATAAAAAATTGTGTGTGTGAAGAGAACAGAGTCGTAGTCTGTTTTCATATTGCTCTACTGTGTTATTTGTGGACTTAAAGCAATTGTGTTCCTGGTTGTATTTGGTTTTGAGTAAGAAATTAGCCGCATGGAGGAGTTGACCACTGAAGTCAAGCCCAAAAAAAAAATAAAGCTGCGTCAGGATGAAGAAAACACTTTATTCCATATTCAAAGCCAGTAGTAAGCACTTTCGTCTCCTTAACCGGAGACTTCTTCAGACTAAGGCTTTGTCTTAAAGACACACAATTTATATAATTAGTAGGCAATTACCTTCTTAAAAAATCAATTGCCGATTACACTTTAAAAACGCAGTATTACATTAAATAACCAGCATTTAACAATACTTCATATTATAAATATAAGCTTCACAATATATATCAACTATCCTAAATAAATAATCATTCATGAAACATATAAAAATGCATATAAAATTCATATATGAAGCATATAAAATCATATAAAATCAATGCTTCAGCCCCTTCCTTTTTAAATACATTATAAACTCTTCCCTATGATTTAATCCTGGAGGAAAACAAGCATTTAATTTTACTTGCCAACAATACTCCAACCACCCTAATTCTTCTTCAACATTGGCAATATGTACATTAGACTTTAATCAAAAACTATGCATTTGAAATTTATTTTACATTTTTCTCTGTATAATGTTTACTCGTGGCATTTTTTTGTATCTGCATGTGTAATTGCATAGTTGTGTTCATAAATTCTTCTGCATAATTCTCTCTTAGTTCTCCCAACATTTTAAGATCTACATTCAAAACACATTAATAAGTACACTACATTTTTAGCTTTACATGTGAACCTACCTGGGACCTGTACTACTTTTTTTTCCTACTGCCAATTCACTACTTTCAGTAAATAAATATTTTCCGTCGTTACAGTTGTGACATTTAACCATCCCTTTCTTCAACTCACCTGTCATCACCTTACTAAACTTAGTTTGAAAATAATCTTTATAATTTTAGCCCTTTTTTGTACAAACTTGGGTTCATTTCCTATCTTCCCTACAATTACTCTCTTTCCTTTCAGAATCCCCCAATTTCTCCTCACAATGTCTTTTATAGTGTTTGAATCTGTACTATTTTGTACTGCTAATGCTGTCCCAAAGCTTTTTATAATATCCACATTTTCAATCCTCTCACTATTAACTACATTATTTTTTCTTTTGTCTACTTCTTCTGTGAATAACCTTCCTACTACTTCTTGTGGATATCCTCATTTCCATCCTTTTGCAAAAATGTATAGCTTCTTGTTCAAACAACTTGTCTTCTTTTGTCAAATTGCTTATCCTTTTCAGTTGTCCTTTAACTATATTCATTTTTGTTTTCTTAGGATGTAGGCTAGAATAATGCAAATACATACTATTTTGAAAATCTTTTTTATATATTTTAGAAGAGAGTTTATTTTCATCTTTATATATGGTGAGGTGTAAAAACCTGATTTTTACTTTACTATAACTATAGCAACATTTTATATAAGAACAAACATTAGTGATATAATATAAAAAAATTAACTCATCAATAGAACCATCCCATATTAAAAGATCATCATCAATAAAACGTAACATCTTTACTATATATTTATTAAACTCACTTTCTAATAGTCGGAACCGAAAGACAGGAGGTTACCGGAACAGATGGTTCCACCACGACTTCCATATACTTTGGCTCCGAACTCAGAGGAGTCGAAGGAAGAATCGAGACAGGTGTTGGTTGGGCTGTCGGCACCATTTCCGTCTGGGATGGGCCCAAAAGTATTTTAGCTAATGCTGGTGTCCTAAGAAGCCTCTTCACCACCCTCTCCACATCATCATCAGAGAGGCTCCTGGATGACAGAGAGGAATGGGTTGAAGACTGGTGACTGCCTGCCACAGATTGTAATAAAAGAGACTGTGGAGCAGACTGCACCGGTTCCAAGGCAGGCGACCTGGATCGCTTGTGAGACCTTACTGGCTCCGAAACAACTGATGGAGCTGTAGGTAAGACTGTCTTGTCGGGACCGACTTGGCTTGCAGCTTGCCCTTCTCTTTAGATGGATCCGAACTCAGAGTCGAAGAGGATGAAGGCTTGGATTTCTCCAGTTTTTTTTGCTGGATGAGTCCCCTCCATAGCAGCAAAGGGGCCCTTCAGTAAACCTCAACATTAATTTGTTCCTTCTTTCCTGCAGCACTCGTGAACTAAATGCATGGCAAATAGAACACGAATTCTGCAGGTGAACAGGTCCTAAACAGTACACGCAACTCATGTGCCCGTCCGTAAGGGACATCTTTTGACAACACGAATTGCACTTTTTGAAACCTGAAGGTTTCGATTCCTTGGCAGTGTCTTTCGACATAATGTCCAACAGCACTAAGCTAGACAAAGAAAAACAACCACTACCAACAAGAAGACTAGCCAGTAACAGACAAAAAAAAAAAAATCAATCTTTTTTTTTTTTTTAATCACAGACAGGAAAGAAGAGAAAGGAGGGAGAGCTTCTAAGTTAAACGGTGAGCTCCACACCTAAGGAGAGCCTCTAACGTAAACGGCAACTCCTTAAACTTAAAAAAAAAAAAAAAAAAAAAAAAAAAAAAAAGGCAAGAGAGACGAAGAACCCTTTAAGTTAAACGGGTTTAGAAGGAGAAAGGGCCATAGAGAAAGACAGTCCACAACAAACCCAAGTCACTCGGACGGGATAGGGAAAGTAGAAAAAACAAGGGACAACTACTATTACAAGTTAGATAAGATAAATGAGAAATTTTTCTTCAAAAATATAACAAATAGAAAAACACTTAGCCTGAGCCAGTATTCGCAATCAAGACGCTGCAAGCAGCAAATGAGATCTGGATAACTACCTTTAGGCATGCTGGGATAGGGGCTGGCCTTGAGCCAGTAAAAGCTCTCGAGCTATAATATATGGCTGAGTCGGAGCTGAAGGTCGGCTACGAACCCAAACAGCAACAACAAAGGCAAGATATGGACAACATAACATTTTAAGTTATGTACTTACTATAACTATGCATCTGTGTTGTTCATTTTCATTCTTCCTCATCGAATGGTTCAGATCCAATCTTCAGATCTGACGTGGCCACTTTTTTGCAGTCTAGGATCCGACTTTCGAACTCCCCCCTTTACCCATAATGCACCTGACCACTGCTCTATCTCAGGTCAAGTTTGCGAACTCTAAGCTATTTTTAAAAAAGGTAACCTAAGCATAACAATGGTAGGAAAACATGCAGTAGAACAGAGGCTCAAACAGGAAAGTACAGTTGTGTACACTTAGCATAAATGTAGATGTTCGAGTGTATTCACTGTTGCAGTCATTACATTTGGGTAATCTGCTGGCAGGTTGCCCTCAGTCGGCCTGATTAACAAAGTCTTAGGTCCTGCATCGGTTGCTGTCTGTTCTTCCATGACGTCAGGTCTTATGGGGTATAAAACATGCAGCCGACACCATTACATCAGTTTTTCTTGTCCCAGATGTCAGATGCCCCCCAAATGGGGAGCAAAATATACACACACACACATATATATATATATATATACATACATACATATATATATATATATATATATATATATATATATATATATATATATAAAATAAAAAATATATCTCCAAACAAAAGCAAATACAGCAAAACAGCTTTTAAGCATAGTAAAAGAAAGGAGAGGAATAATAAGAGAAAAACAGGGGGCTGGAGGGTGGGTAACCAGGAATGCAAAAGTAAATACACTCTAACATCTACATTTATGGTAAGTGTACACAACTGTACCATGTTCTTCATGTTTCACTGTTGCAGTCATTACATTTGGGTAGATTCCCAAAGCTATGGTTGGGAGGATGGATTTATACAGCATTAGGAGCAGCTATAAGGCCCTGCAGGACATCAGTGGCAAAGCCAGCTCTGGATTTAGAGAAGAGAGGTAAATGGTAATGTTTGGTGAACGTATGAACTGAGCTCCAGGTAGCAGCTTCTAGAATGTCTCTGGTAGGAACCCCTCTGAGAAAGGCTGCAAAAGTAGATGCAGCCCTGGTGGAATGAGATCTGGATCCCCTTGGGGATAGGTTTACCATGGTGCATATAGCAGAAACGAATACAATGGCTTATCCATTTGGAAATAGTCTGCTTTGAAAATGCCTTTCCCTCTGCCCCTGCAGCAAATGCCACCAATAGTTGTTCAGATTTTCTTAGAGATTTTGTCCTATTTAAGTAGAATCTAAGTTGTCTGTGTACATCCAATGAACGCAGAATCCGCTCACCCTTGTTCTGTGGATTGGGAAAGAAAGTTGGCAGATGAATGGTCTGATTAAGAGCCACACTGGATACCACCTTAGGCATGAAAGATGGATTGGTTCTGAGAACCACAATGTCCGGATGAAAAATAATGAAAGGCTCCACTGCCATAAGAGCCTGTAATTCTGAAATCCTTCTAGCTGAAGTGACTGCTAAAAGGAAAGCTGTTTTCCAGGAGAGAAATTTTAGGTCTGCAGTAGCAGCTGGCTCAAAAGGAGGGAGAGAGTTTTTTCAAAAGAAATTGAGGTTCCATGCAGGAGTTGGTGCTCTCCTGGGAGGTCTTACATTTTTGGCCCCTCTGAGATACTGATTTAGCAGAGGATTAGAGAAGAGGGGAGGTTCTGTGCTGTAATGAGCTGAAATGGCAGAGGCATGGATCTTAATGGATGAAAATGATAGGCCCTTGTGAAGCATCTGTTAAGTATTGCAGAATCTGAGGAATACTGGGCATTGCTGTGTTTATTCCTTGTGAATGGTTGCAGGCAAAGAATCTTTTCCATTTGTCAGCATAAGATTTTCTAGTACTAGGCCTTCAAGCCTCCAAAATGACATCCATCACAGGTTTGCTGAAGGATGCCAAGGGTGAAATTAGTTTTAGCCACACTGCAAATTCATAGTTTGGAGCAGTGTGTGCAGAATTTGGTAGTTCTGCTGAGACAGTAGGTAAGGTGTCTGAGGCAGGTGCCATGGAGGAAGGTGTGACACATTGCACAGGAGTGGGTACCAGTTTTGGCAAGGCCAGTCTGGAGCAAGCAGAATCATTTTTGGTTTGTCCTGTTTTACTTTTAGTAGAACTTTGGAAAGCAGAGGCAGAGGTGGAAAAGCATAGACTGATAGAGTGTCCACTTTCCAAGCTTTTTTGTGATTAATTCTTGTGCAGAATTTGTCCAACTGATAGTTCTGGGGTGAGGCAAAAATATCTATGTCTGGGCTCCCCATTTGCGTGTCAACATGTTGAAAACTTGTGGTTCCAGTTTCCATTCATGTGGGTCCATACGATTTCTGCTTAGTTCGTCTGCCAGAGTATTTAGCTTTCCTGGCAGGAATTGAGCTTGTAGTTGTATTTGATAAGTCAAGGCCGTGTTCCACAATGCCTTGGCTAGTCTGCAAAGGGGGTAGGAATGTGTACCTCCCCTGCTTATTTATGTACCACATAACTGTGGTGCTGTCTGTCTTTATCATTAGTTGTCCTGGATGAAGGTGGTCCTTGAAGGCTGTCAGTGCATTCTATACAGCTAGCATCTCTTTCTGACTGATATGTAGGTGCATTTGATTTGGGCTCCATTTGCCCTGAATGCACTTCCCTGCAAGATGAGCCCCCCAAGCATAGTCTGATGCGTCTGTAGTTAGGGTTTGGGCGGCAGAGGGTGGAGTGAATGGTAGTCCCTTGTTTTGGTGGCAGGCTTCTGCACACCATAGGAACTCTAGTTGCAGGCAAGGTATAATAGGAATCATTGTTTCCAGGCTGTGACAATCTTGACTCCATAAACTTTTTAAGTACCACTTAAGTTTCCTCATATGCAGTCTTGCATATGGAATTAGAAGAATACAGGAGGCCATGAACCCCAAGGCTTGCAGAATTCGTCCTGCAGACAGCAGGGTTTTTGTGGCCACCTGTTTAAAGCAAGTCACCAATTGAATTTGCTTTTCTGGCATACGGTAAGTCATCTGGGCAGTTGTATTCAAACTTGCACCCAGGAATGTAATTTTTTGAGAGGGTACCAGATTTCTTTTCGTTTATCGTGTACCCTAGACAAGTTAAAATCCTTTTTACAAACACCAGATGATTTAGAAGAATGTCCTTGTTTTCTGCCTGAATTAGACAATCGTCCAGGTATGGATATATTTTAATATTTCTTTCATGCAAAATGCAATTACTGGTGCCAAGCACTTTGTGAAGACCCTGGGCACAGTAGATAAGCCAAAGGGCAGTGCAGAAAACTGGTAATGCAAGTAGCCTGCTTTGAAGCAGAGGTATCTTCTGCAAGATTCCCTGATTGGGATATGCAGGTAAGCCTCTTAAGTCAAGAGTTACCAACCAGGCATCTTTGCCTAGCATAGGTAGCAACTGTTGAGTCAGCATCTTGAATTTTGGAATGTCCAGAAAAGTGTTTAGAGTGGATACGTCCAGAATTGGATGCCATGATTTGTCTTTTCTGGGTACCATGAAAAGTCTTGAATAGAAACCTTGCCCCTTTTCCTCTTTTGGTACTGGTTGAATAGCCCCAATGTTCATGAGGGACAGAACTTGTTTTTGGGCCTCTGCCCATTGATTTGGGGGCAGATCTGGCCATCCGTTTGGGATTGGCAACATGTGGAAGTGAAATCTGTAACCCTGGGATACTATATTTAAAACCCATTTGTCCTGGGTAATAAGTTGCCAGTTTCGTGCATGAAGTGCCAGTTTTCCCCCCAAAGGGGTGGCTAAAAGTTAAGTGCTTGGTGATTGTAGAGGGAAGTCATTGAGATTATTTACCATAGGGAGGTGCCTTGTTTTTTCCAGATTTGGAGGTGGAGGCACCCCATTGTTTTGTTCTAAAAGTTCCTTGTGACTGAAACCTGGAGCCTTTGGAATGCCTTGATTTGACTTGAGCGGCTCTCGAGGGGACTGGAAAGGACCAGCTCTTAGTACGCCAGTGTCTACTAAATCTTGGAGGCTGCACTTGAAAGAAATCTTTCACAGTTTGCATAGATTTAGCTTTATCTTCCATCTTTTTTAACACTTCTTCAGCCTTATTACCAAAGAGATGGTCCTGTTTTAAAGGAGCATCCAACAAGTTTGCTTTAACATGGTCAGGCAGACTTTGCTCTTTGAGCCAAGCATGCCTTCTTAGCACAGATCCAGTTACAGCAGCCCTGCAAGAGGTCTCCAAGGAATCAAAACCACATTGCAAAGTATGTTTTCCAACTTGTTCAGCTGAATGTAATAAATCCTGCAAATCTTTATTTTCCACACAGTTAGAGATTAACATAATTTTCTGTTAAGTAGTCCCATGATATGCTGTTGATATTTAAGCATATGAAATTGACAGTTTAAAGCCCTAATTGCCAAGGTTGCAGATGTGTAAACCTTCTTACCCCATCTATCCAGCGCCCTGGAACCTCTATCAGAAGGGGTAGGATTTTTAGCAGTAGAGGCCTTAATGCCCTTGGGACCCTGAGAAATGGTTTCAGGATCAGCAATAGGATTTTTGAAAAGGAATTTGTGGGAGTCAGGAACCCTGTAGTATCTGTCTGGCTTACAAGGAGATGGAGGCACAGAATCAGGAGTCATACTAGATTCTGAAAAAACATCCTCAACAATGTCTAGAACAGGAGGTATAGCTAAAGGCCTATGCTGAGGAAGAAGAAGAAAATCCCCAAGTCTCTTTTTAGATTCAAAGAAATCCTGACTTTCCCAGTGGAAATGTTCTCTTAAGGTATGTAAAGTTTCCCCAAAAGAAAAATCCTCAGCGGAGAAGCAGAAGGAATGGAATCTTCTGCATCAGTGTCCTCATAAGTAGGAATAGACAAATCCTGTTCATTAGAAGAGTCAGAAAAAATAGAATCCTGGTCAAAAGATTCATAATCGATGTCTTGCCTAGGTCTCTTAGGAGGAGGGGGTTGGGTACCCCTGATCAGAGTAATTAAATCTTCAGCCATTTTGATCATTTGTTTTTTAGGCATAGGGGCCTGCACATGTGGCCCAGGCATCAGTTTTTTAGACACAGATTTAGATTTTGGCCTTAGTTTTGAAGATGGCGTCGTTCTAATATACAAATCTGTAGGCCTGAAAACACCCTCAGAAGCCGGTGCCTGCACAGCGGCTCCGGACCCATCCAGGGGTAGAGACATCCGCAGGTTCCATAATTGAAACATCTCGTGGCATACCAGACTACGAATGGGTCTCAGGAGAGGCCTGTGAATCAGAAGTAGCGGGTATCAGGGGCTGCGAAAGCACCTCACTGAGTACCGGTGAACTGGCGACTGGCTTAGGAGAAGCCTCATCAGTTTTAGCCCTCGACGGTCTGTCTCTTTTTCTTTGTGTTTTTTAGGTTTTCAGGTAGTCGGATTGCTAACCGACGACATTTCTGGATAATTAAATCTTGAGCCAAAATATTTAGAAGCAAAAATATACCGACGTTTAATCGTGCGTTGAATAAATTTAGCACAAAACCGACAGCAAGGCACGTTGTGGTCAGGGCCTAGGCAAGGAATACAGTACAAATGAAAATCCTTATGAGGTATTTGCTTCCCACAAGTAATGCAATTATTTACTTTTACTGACATCGGTAAGGAGCAAGAAAAAGTTTCCCCAATGGGGTACTTAGTTTTTAGTTGAAAACTTTGGTTCTGAAACTCGAAAATGAAAATTTCAGGAGTCGGCCGACTGGCACTTGCGAACTGTTTTTGCTTCGGGCACCGCGCAACAAGAAAGACTGATGTAATAGTGTCGGCTGCATGTTTTATACCCCTGACGTCATGGAAGAAGGGACAGCAACCGACGTAGGACCCAAGACTTTGTTAATCAGGCCGACTGAGGGCAACCTGCCAGCAGATTACCCAAATGTAATGACTGCAACAGTGAAACACGAAGATCATCAATGGTTCCTGACATACTCCTACAGGTCAATCCCAAAGACAAGGAAGGGGGAAGGAAGTTGAAGAATGAAAATGAACACTGATGCATAGTTATGGTGAGTACACAACTTAGATATCTGACGTTGTCATTTTCATTCTTTCTTCAACTAATGGGACATAGTCCCTGGCTAAAGTAACCTTAGATGGCCCTAATGAAAGAATGTTCTGGAGTACGGCAGACTCAAATGCAGCTCTATTCCTGAAGATGACGTCCAATTTATAATGAGCCACAAAGGTATGAGCTTTAGATCAAGTGGCACCTGCACAAATATCATCAGTGGAAGCTCTGGAATAAAAAAGCAGATGATGTAGCCATTGACCTAGTTGAATGAGCTTTTGATTGTCTTGGCAAAGTCAAACCTTTTAAGGAGTACATATGCGAAATACAGTCATCTATTTGGCTACTGTAGTGTTTGAGACAGACCTACCCAAATTGTTTTTGGCAAAGGAAACAAATAACTGATCAGTCTTCCTAATCTCTTTGGTTCTATGAAGATAGAAATGAAGTTGGCCTATTGTACATCTAAAGAATGAAGCATGTATTATCCTTTATTCTCAAATTTATATAAGAAAACTGGCAAACTGGTGACTTGACTGTTTGTTCATTTCTGACAACTCTGGGTAAGAAAGATGGATTTGCATGCAAGGCAACTCTGTCCTTATGGAAGATCAAGGAAGAGGTTTCTGAAGAGACAGCTTGGAGTTTAGAGACTCGCCTTGCCAAAGTTATGGCTATGAGAAAAACTGTTTTCCAAGAAATAAACTTGAGGTCCACTTTGGTGGAGGGTTCAAAGGGCGACTGTATCAGACTCTCTAAAACTAAAGATCCCAGGGTGGTATATGGTCCTTAACAGGTGGGCTAAGTAAAAAAGTACTCTTTAGAAAAGCATTACACAGCTTAGATGATGCCAAAAGGAAAGCATCATCTCCAATATGAAAATCTGAAATGGCAACCAGCTGAACTTTAATACTAGAGAAACTGGCTCCACCTTGAAAAAGAAATGTTAGAAATTCTAAAACAGCAGGGATTGGAGCAGAGAAAGGTTCCAAATCTCTGAGCCCATAAGGAAAATCTCTTCATTTTCTTTCATAAATCTTTCTTGTAGAGTCTCACTCAGTCCAAAAAGATGCGTGACTTTCCAATGAGCAATAAAATGAAAGTAGAAATTCAAACAAATAAATCCATGTTAAATATTGTATTCTTCCAAACGTAAGCTCACAAGTAGCAAATTGTTTATTCCAGTAAAAAAAAGCTTTGTAAAGGCTTCTTCAGACTCTTTACACAAACTAAAACTTTGAACATCACTTTTAAAACCAACAAAAGCTTGTGATAGGATCTCTATAATCACATGTTTCCTTCATTTAAAAATACAGTAACCCATTAAACTCAGTTCCATGAATGTTACCTTGTTCAGCTAAGAAAAATACTGGTATATTAAAAGTAAGAACTGAATAGTTCAAAATAAACATACATAAAAAAACATACATTATATTATATTAAACAATTGTGTATATCTCAGAGCCTTGTCATATTTACTTATCATCTCATGACTGAACTTTCAGGCAGTATATATCAAAAAAGCCATTTCAGACTTGGTTAGTATAACCCAAACTGCTTGTAATGCACATATTTACAAAGTGTGACTTTAGATATTTCCGTGTTTTACTGGAAGTTCATACTATCACAATTACAGGTGGTTAAAACTTGTATCACATTAGTTAGGCTATTCTGATAAATCAAAAGTTAAAAACAGTTTTTCAAAATTACTTATTTTCTGCAGACTCTGAAACTTTTAAAAATCACAGCACAACAAAGTATATTCGGCGTATGATGTGCCTTAATTGAATTGAATAAAAAAAAGAAAAGAACGCAATGGCATACTTCACGCATCATAGCGTTCATAAAATAAACATTGTGTCTATTTAAAAAAAAGCCGATTAGGCTTACAACAGGCATAAGTACATGACGAGCTTTTCAATAGCTGTCCATTAGTTCATGCCTTAGTCTCTTCAATCTCCGTTTCCATTAGTTCATGCCTTAGTCTCTTCAATCTCCGTTCCATTAGTTCATGCCTTTCTTGTAGAGTGTTTCTGAGAAGACAATAAAATTCTTCAAACAGGACAGGACAGCCTGGAATGTTAAGCTATCATTGGAAATGAGGAAACCATGCAGTCAATTTGAAGCCTAGGATGTCCAGATGAGTTAGGCCGGATAGGTGTGAGAGGAGATCTCGACTGGGGTCCAGTGTCCATGGAGGACATATTAGATGAGACCATAGGAAGGGAAACCAAATCTGTCAAGGTCAAAAGGGGGAAATGAGGATTACTTTGTTCTTCAACCAGAAAGCTTTCTCAAGAAACCTGGGAATTAGGAGTAGGGAAGGATAAGCATAAAGAAGACCAGAAGGCCAAATGTGGACTACAGTATCACTCTGTGACTCTCCCTGAGGGGGGATTAGGGCAAAGAACCTGCTGCACTTGTTGAGGGGAGACATGAAAAGGTCACAACACGGTTGACCCCACTGGTCGAAGATCATGTATGCCACTGACTGAATGAGAGACTACTTGTGAGGCATCAGAATGGTTATGCTGAGCCTGTCCGCTAGTACTTTTGATTTCCCCAGAATATGTGTTGCTACAAGAAAGCAGTTCAATGAGATCGCTCATTGCCAAACTCTTATTGAGTCTCAGCAAAGAGAGTAAGATTTGGTTTCCCCCTGTTTGCTGATGTAGCGAACCACTGACATTGTCCATCTGAATATCAACTACCTAGACAGTGTGTGTTCTGGAAGGCCTGCAACGTTAATAAGACCACTCATCTCCATGACATTCACGTGCCTTGAACAGTCCATCCCAAGTAATACCCCCCACCCCCCCACCCAAACTGAGACACGTCCATGGTCAACATGGTGATGGGTGGTGGAAGGATAAAGGGGCAACCTTGGCAAATCTCATTGAATTGGCTCCACCATACTAAATTCCCTGTACTCCCCAGCCAGTTTTAATGGAAATTGTAAGGGTTAGTGCAGAATGGACCATTGCACTTGTAAAGTCCATTGAAGGACTCATTTGAAAAAGAGTTGTTGGTATTAATGTGATTGCAGCAGCCATCAATCCCAGAGCTCTTAAAATCAGTTTGGCTGGAAGACAATGATGAGGCAAAACCTGACTGACATGTAACCTTAGAATAAGAATTCTGCTCTGTGGTAAGAACAATTGAAGATTCACTTTGTCTAGGCGAGCCCCTATAAACTCCAAGACTTGCACTGGTTGAAATTTGGATTTTCCAAGATTTACGGTGATACCTAGAGAGCGAGTCAACAGAAGATGAGGGGAGACGTCTGGCTGTTATCAATAGATGCCTGGCTGATGTCATGAGAACCCATAAAAACATACAAATACAAACAAAAATAAAATAAAGTCACCAAAGCACACAAACAAAAGGATTTTATTTCAAAGGAACACACCTGAGAGCTTTCATCTTAAAATAAAGACTACTTTAGACTGTCAGAAAACTAAAACCACTACAATATATGCACACACCCAAGAGCAATATGCCAATTAAAAAATACAATTAATCAACTACCATGGTAACACTCACTTTTATTTTATGATGGGGTGAAAAGCCAGTCAAATTAAGGAAACATGCTGAATTCATCCAGTCTTAGATGACCTGCAACCACTGCCATACATTTGGTCAACACCCTTGAGGATGTACTAAGACCAAAAGGCAGGGATCTTAAGTGATGATGACTGGCTCCCAGCCAAAAGCGAAGGAATATTCGGGATTGTCTGTTCATTTTCTGTGATAATACACATATTTCAGACCTCCAGTGCTCATCCAATCACCTTTCTGTAGCAAAGGTAGAATGCACTGAACCGTGACCATCCTG
This sequence comes from Protopterus annectens, assembly GCF_019279795.1. NCBI lineage: Eukaryota > Metazoa > Chordata > Ceratodontiformes > Protopteridae > Protopterus > Protopterus annectens. The sequence continues at coordinate 1,137,153,859 of NC_056746.1, forward strand.
AATATGGAGTTCTTTATGAATTTGTTTATACATATCCAAGATCCAGAATGGATCTCAGTTCCCCTATTTTCTTTGGCACTAAAAAGAACCTTGAGTAAAAACCAGATCCTCTCTGGTCTGGTGGGACCTCCTGGATGACTCTTTTGTCTAGCAGCTTTTGAATTTCCAGAGTTGCTTGTTCCAGTTGATGGGGTGGAACATTGGGGAGACTTTCTTAACCTTGGTGGATTTTGTACAAAGGGAATAAAATATGCTCTGGATATGATTCTTTGCACCCATGTGTCTTTTACGATGGCTGCCCAGGCTTCCAGGTGAAAAGACAAGCATCCTCTGACTGTCTCCAGCAAAGAACAGTTGGGCAAACTTTCAAGAACACTGGAAGGGTCTCAGAGAAAGAATCTTGAGACCCTTAATTTTGTGGACTTCCTTTGCTGTGTGGGCAGAATCTTCCATTATTATAATGATTTCCTCCTCTGCCTCTGGGAGAAAAATCTCCATGTGAATCTTGAAAATGCCCTTCAGATTTCCTAAACCATATTTTCTTACCATCGACAGAAAAACAGATTCATATAGCAGATAGGGTCATTCCATCTTGTTCACTAGGGGAAAGAGTCGCTAACAGTGCACACAAAATAACAGAGGATCCATCAAAAGGAGAGTTGATAAATGATGCTTTAAAGGGCTCCGCAAAGTCATACAAGCACATCCAGGCATGGCTCCTAACGGATTTGTCTGTACCCTTGGCCCGTAAGGAACCTTCAGCCATGTGAGAGATTATCCTCATGGATGCATTTGATGCAGATTGTAGGCTGGACAGTCGCAAAGTATAAGCTTTTACTTCCCCTGCTGACATGGACCCAGGGGTAGAGTTGGAGAGTTGCTTTAAAGTCCACTGTAACCTAGTAAAATGTGCCAGGCAAGTCAACGATTGAATAGCAAAGGTCACTGATGTATATATTAGCTTTCTATATCTATCCAAAACCCTAGACTCTCAGTTATGGGGAAGGATAGAGGAGCTTTGCTCAGTTAGCTCCTTTTTTGCGGCTGCCGCAACAACCATGGCATCTACAGAAATCCCCCTTGGACCAATGTTACCTGTCTCATGGTGCACTGAGAATCTTGTCCAGGCATTTGGGGCTTTACAAAATCTGGCTCCTTCAATACCTGGCAAGAGACGAGGTCAACTTCTGGGGGGGGGGGGTAACCCAAAATGAAGATGGGCCAGGCCCGAAAGCTTCCAGGAACACTGATTCCTCCTGAGAAGGACTCTAGGAAGACCCATCCACTTTTTAGGCATGGGATTTCCAAAACGTCTCCAAATGAGACACCTTCTGGTGGAGATGTGGGGGACCCTTCCTCCTCATCAAAATTAGTGTCCTCTGTCAATGATTCCTGAGGGGAATCTAAGTGTCTCTTTATGCACAGTTTCTTCTGAGGAACCTCTTTACTGGGATACTCTAAAGAAATGTCACAAGAAAGGGGAAGTCCCTGTGCAGGGACTGTCTGGAAGCTCTTACGGGTTGGCTGTCCCTATGGAATAAGATGATGACACTTGGCAATCAAATCTGGAAGATGAATGGAGAAAGGATCCAAAAAGTTAACAGCTGAAGAATCCCCTGGACAAGAGAAAACCCTTTCCACTCCCTCAAAGGCAGAATGTCCAGGAGAAGTAGAAGTCAGCCTCCCCAGAGCTGAAGCTCTTAGCTCAGCTAACGTTCACTTCTTCTGGGTTCCTCCCCAGAGGAGGGCATCAGACCTCAGCTGTCCAAAGTCAAGGCACCGAGGGGGAGTGACAGCTCTGAAAGCCTCTGAATTGAAGTCATCCCCCCAAACCCGACACAGATACTTCAGTTCTTAGACTTGTTCTGCTCCAAAATGTTTGGAGCCAAACGAATCAGGGAAAGAATCTGAGTCAAGGAAGGTAACATTCTCAGATCCAATGCCACGACTTTCAGGATCTTCAAATCCAAAATCTCCGAAACCACAGGTCAGATCGGAAGAGGACTCAGTACAGGGTGTGCTGAAGATTGCAGATTCGGATCCGATGGACTGATCACTCACAAAATGACCAAACTGCCTAGAGCTCGAGCGTGTGAAAATCCCGACCAATCAACAGAGAGGCAAAGGAGATATGAGGTAAAGCAGTGATTGGGGCATTATGGGTAAAGGGTGGAGCTCAAAAGTCTGATCCCAGACTGCAAAAAAGTGGCCAACTCGGATTTGTGTATCGGATCAGAACCTATTTGTTGAGGAACGAATGAAAACAACATGAGATACAAATTGTTCAAATACAACAGGAAAGAAATAAAAAGCATAGCTGGTTTAACCAGTGACCCAAGACTTCAAGCAAAAAAAAAAGGGGGGGGGACTTTACTGCAATAAGCCAGCGTTCAAATGTAGTGAATAGTTGCCACAATTTATAGCCTGCCTGCAGTGCTCAGATTTTGGTATTAAAAAGACTTTTTACTTTTGAACTGTAGCCAACTGCTTGCTACAATGTAGCAAGTAACTGCTATGGTTTAGACCACACACAGAGTGCTACAGTGCTCAGGTCTGCCTACAAATGCAATACCAAGTTTTAGAAGAAAGATCGGGATTGACTCATCACAAAGTACAGTTTTGTACACTTACCATAAATGTAGATGTTAGAGTGCATTCATTGTTGCAGTCATTACATTTGGGTAATCTGCTGGCAGGTTGCCCTCAGTCGGCCTGATTAACAAAGTCTTGGGTCCAGCGTCGGTTGCTGTCCCTTCTTCCATGACGTCAGGTCGTCAGGGGTATAAAACATGCCGCCGACGCCATTACATCAGTTTTTCTTGCCCCAGATGTCAGGTGCCCCGAAATGGGGAGCAAAATATTATATAAATAATTTAAAACAAAAAAATATTCCTCCAAACAAAAGCAAATACACCAAAAGGCTTTTAAGTGTAGTAAAAGAAAGTAGAGGCATAGTAAGAGAAAAAAACAGGGGGCTGGAGGGAGGGTAACCAGGACTGCAAAAGTGAATACACTAGAACATCTACATTTATGTTAAGTGTACTCAACTGTACTATGTTCTTCGTGTTTCACTGTTGGTCATTACATTTGGGTATATTCCCACAGCTATGGTTGGGAGGATGGATTTATACAGCATTAGGACTGGCTATAAGGCCCTGCAAAACAGCAGTGGCAAAGCCAGCTCTGGATTTAAAGAAAATTGGTAAATGATAATGTTTGGTGAAAGTATGAACTGAACTCCAAGTAGCAGCTTCTAGACTATCCCTGGTAGGAACACCTCTGAGAAAGGCTGTAGAAGTAGATGCAGCTCTAGTGGAATAGGATCTAATCCTCTGGGGGATAGGTTTTCCATGGTGCTTATATAGCAGAAATGAATACAATGGCTAATCCATTTGGAAATGGTTTGCTTTAAAATAGCCTTTCCCTCTGCCCCTGCAGCAAATGCTACCAGCACTCGTTCAGATTTTATTCGAGATTTAGCCCTGTCCAAGTAAAATCTAAGTTGTCTGTGTACATCCAATGAATGCAGAATCCACTCCCCCTTGTTCTGTGAATTGGGAAAGAAAGTTGGCAAATGAATGGACTGATTAAGAGCCACACTGGATACCACCTTTCGCATGAAAGATGTGTTGGTCCTGAGTGACACCCTGTCTGCATGAAAAATGATGAAAGGCTCCACTGCCATAAGGGCCTGTAATTCAGAAATCCTTCTAGGCGAAGTGATTGCTAAAAGGAAGGCTGTTTTCCAGGAGAGAAATTTTAAGTCTGCAGTAGCAGATGGCTTGAAAGGAGGGAGAGTGAGTTTCTCCAATACAAAGTTAAGGTCTCAGGCAGGGGTTGGAGCTCTCCTGGGTGGTCTCAAGTTTTTGGCCCCTCTGAGACACTCCTTTGGCAGAGGATGAGAGAAGAGGGGAGGTTCTGTGTTGTAATGAGCTGAAATGGCTGAGGCATGGATTTTTATGGAAGAAAAAGACAGGCCCTTGTGAAGCATTTCAGTTAAGTATTGCAAAATCTGAGGTAAATTGGGCACTGCTGTGCTTATTCCTTGAGATTGATTCCAGGCACAAAATCTTTTTCATTTGTCAGCATAATATTTTCTAGTACTAGGTCTTCTCGTCTCCAAAATGACATCCATCAAAGGTTTGCTGTGGGATGCTAAGGGGGAATTTAAGTCATTAGCCAAGCTGCAAGATTCAAAGTTTGGAGCTGAGGGTGCAGAATTTCGTTGTTCTGCTGAGACAGTAAGGAAGGTGTCTGAGGCAGGTGCCATGGAGAGATTTGTGACAGACTGCGTAGCAGTGGGTACCAGTGGTGGCGTGGCCAGTCTGGAGCAATCATTTTTGGTTTGTCCTGTTTGACTTTTAGCAGAACTTTGAAGAGTAGAGACAGAGGGGGAAAGGCATAGAGTGATAGGCTTTCCCAGCTGAAGGACAGAGCATCCATTTTCCAGGCTTTTTTGTGAGGAGCTCTTATGCAAAATTTGTCCAACTGGTAGTTCTGGGGTGAGGCAAAATATCTATGTCTGGGCTCCCCCATTTCCGTGTCAACATGTTGAAAAATCCATGGTTCCAGTTTACATTCGTGTGGGTCCATGAGATTTCTGCTTAGTTCATCTGCCAAAATATTCAGCTGTCCCAGCAGGAATTGAGCTTGTAGTTGTACTTGATAGCTCAAGGCCGTGTTCCACAATGCCATTGCTAGTCTGCAGAAGGGGTAGGAATGTGTACCCCCTGCTTATGTACCACATAACTGTGGTGTTGTACGTCTTTACCATTAGTTGTCCTGGATGAAGGTAGTCCTTGAAGGCTGTCAGTGCATTCTGTACAGCTAGCATTTCCTTTTGATTGATATGAAGGTGCATTTGATTTGGGCTCCATTTGCCCTGAATGCACTTCCCTGCCAGATGTGCCCCCCATGCATAGTCTGATGCATCTGTAGTTAGGGTTTGGGCGGCAGGGGGTGTTGTGAATGGCAGTCCCTTGTTTTGGTGGCAGGCCTCTGCCCACCATAGGAACTCTAGTTGCAGGCAAGGAATGATAGGAATCATTGTTTCCAGGCAGTGACAATGCTGACTCCATAACCTTTTTAAGTACCATTGAAGTTTCCTCATGTGCAGTCTTGCAAATGGAATTAGAAGAATGCAGGAGGCCATGAACCCCAAGGCTTGCAGTATTTGTCTTGCAGATAGCAGGGTTTTGGTGGCCACCTGCAGCAGCTGGAGAGGCCACAAAAGTTCCTCACCAAAAGGATAAAGGGTCTCAAACATCTGTCCTATGCTGCCCGACTGAAAGAACTCCAGCTCTATTCAGTCGCTTACCGCTTGCTCAGAGGTGACCTTTGCCTAACATACAAGGCCATGTCAAACCCAGATTTGATGAATATGCTTCACCTCAAAAAATCTAGATCCGTCAGAGCCACAAGGGCGGGAGACTTAAACCTCGACACGGCTATTAATAGGACGTGCTGGAGGGATAGATTCATCACCCAAAGACTCCCTATGCTGTGGAATAAAATCCCGGTATATGTGAGGCAGAGCAAATCTTGACCAATGGATGGGAGATCGCAGATATACCCCAGGGATTACCTCAGTGTCACTGCTCAACAGAGGCACAGCAAAATAATGGGTATAGTTCCCCATACTAAAGGGGTGGCGTAAGCCACAAAACTATGGGCTAGGCTTGTAAATGCCCTCGGGCAGATAGCCTAGTATGAACCTATGAACCTAAGTCACCAAATGAAGTTGCTTTTCTGGCGTAAGGAAAGCCATCTGGGCAGTTGTATTCAAGCTTGCACCCAGGAATGTAATTTTTTGAGAGGGTACCAGTTGTGATTTCTTTTCGTTTATAGTGTACCCTAGACAAGTTAGAACCCTTTTTTTTTTTTTTTTTTTTTTTTTTTTACAAACGCCAGACGTTTTGGAAGAATCGCCTTGTTTTCTGCCTGAATTAGACAATCGTCCAGGTATGGATATATTTGAATATTTCTTTCCTGCAAAATGCAATTACTGGAGCCAGGCACTTTGTAAAGACCCTGGGCGCAGTAGATAAGCCAAAGGGCAGTGCAGAGAACTGATAATGTAAGTAGCCTGCTTTGAAGCGGAGGTATCTTCTGCAAGACTCCCTGATTGGGATATGCAGGTAAGCCTCTTTTAAATCTAGAGTTACCAACCAGGCATCTTTGCCTAGCATAGGAAGTAACTGGTGAAGAGTCAGCATCTTGAACTTTGGTATGTCCAGAAAGGTGGTTAGAGTAGACTGGTCCAGAATTGGACGCCATGATTGGTCTTTTCTGGGTACCAGGAAAAGTCTGGAATAGAAACCTTGTCCCTTTTTCCTCTTCTGGTACTAGCTGAATAGCCCCCATGTTTAAGTGGGAAAGTACTAGTTTCTAGGCCTCTGCCCACTGATTTGGGGGCAGGTCTGGCCATCCGTTTGGAGTTGGCAACGTGTAGAAATGAAATCTGTATCCCTGGGATACTATATTTAAAACCCATTTGCCCTGGGTTACAAGTTGCCAGTTTTTTGCATGAAGAGCCAGTTTCCCCCTCAAAGGGGCGGCTAAAATGTAAGTACTTGGTAATTCTAGAGGAAAGTCATTGAGACTGCTTACCATAGCGAGGTGTCTTGTTGTTCCCAGATTTGGAAGAGGGGGCACCCCATTGCTTAGTTCTGAAAGTCCTCCAAAAACAAACGTGGGAAGAAAGCACAACAGCCAAAGTAGAAATGCTGTATCGTATGTTGTATTGCTGCCGTACTTCAAAAAAGAATTCCAAGGTCCATAAACGCTCAAACCATATTTATTGATATAAAATACAAGTAAAAAACGTCGACCTAGGTTTCGTCCGTCTCCACGGACTTCTTCAGAACAAAAAACATTGTAAAAGGACCTCTTAAATATCTTTCACATAACCAATTAATTAATTATCCAATTATCCAATCAACTTCCCATAAGAAAAAGTTCAAAGGAAAAAAGGTTCAAAGGAAAAACCAAATGCTTAACCAACACAATGTGTAAAGGCAGCAAATACACGTTATATATAAAAAACTGTCAAATAATACTGACTCTACTGAATAAAACAGTATGCGTACTTTAACTGAATGTACAGTATTCCTTTCCAATTTGCAAAAAAATTAATTAATTTGTAAAAATGTTATTTGTATGTATATGTGCTTCCATTGATTATATACTGCTAAACAATATCAATGAAATTGTAATGATTTTTGTAATGAATTTTATGTAAATATATATGTGGGTAACTGATAATATGACACGCAAACTATATCTAACCCAACATCGTGCAATAAATATGTAAATAGGTAAATATAAATATGCCAATAAATATTAATAAATATAATATATAAAACTGATGTATAAAAACTCGTCTGAAATATATAAACTTATGTACTTGAAAATATATGTGTATGGTTGTAATGTAATATCTCAAACATGCAACAAAAAGGACTGTTGTACATAAAAAATATATCCCACAGATAAAATATAATTACATAACTGCTGTGCAAATATACTATACTTACTAAAATACATATACGTGTGTATAATAAATTTTATACACCAAATTCTAAACATATGTTAGTGACCCTTAATATGGTTTAGCCATAAAATAGGCTTAATGCTAATACATTCATTGAGTCCAGGGTACTGGTGGGCGTCGAGAAATATCTGCATCCTCAATTCTAAAATATCTAAATTAAATTTAGTTATTTTGCCCTGTAAATCCAAGTTCTGGTGTAATACACCAAAAAACTTGAAAAAATGATTTTCATGTTGATTTATATGTCTAGCTAAAGCGTTCGTTAATTTGTGATTTTTAATATCCAGTAGATGTTCTTTAACCCTGTCTCTCAAATGCCTACAGGTTTTGCCAACATAGAAACCTTAACACTGTTGGCAAACAGCGATATAAACCACATTGGTGGTATAACAATTGATGTGCTGGCTGATTTTAATGTTGTGATTGTTAACTGTCACAACTGTACCAGTATTAATCAAATGTTTACATGTAGAACACCTACCACATTTGGAATTACCCATGGGTTTGTGTGAAATATTATTAGTATTGACATTCAAACTTTCAAACAAATCCCTAAATGATGTGTCCTTCCTAAATACATATGTTACATGCCCTTTAAAAATTTCCCCTATTGTCTTGTCTTTACTGATAAAATTCCAGTTCTTGTTTACTATGTTTTTAATTCTCGAGGAAATGTCATTAAAAGTAGTAATATACAATGGAATATTATTGCAGATAAATTTCCTAATATCAACGAGTTGACCTTTATCACTATTAGTAGATACCACCTCGTTGCAATTTAATAGGGCCTTATAAAATCCATTGTGCCTTTTTCCTATCACTTCTTTAGCAATACTGTTACAAAATTCCTTCGGGTACCCTCTATTCAAGAATAATGTAATAATAAACTTCATTTCGTGTTCAAAGTCCACCTCCTCACTAACCATTCTTGCTGCCCTCACCATCTGGCCTTTTACCACCGCCTTTTTCTGATGGTGAGGGTGCCAACTATCAAAATGTAAATAAGAATTTGAGAAGGTGGACTTCCTATGTATATTAGACACAAGCTTCTTCTTATTTTTGTCGTAGGTTAACTTAATATCCAGGTAGCTGATGCTGTCCTGGCTAATAACATGTGTAAAATTTAAAAACCATACACTACTATTAATATATTCTAGAAAAGTTTTTAATACGTGTTCCCCTCCCCATATAATAAATAAATCGTCTAAAAACCGACCATAAAACTTAACGTGTTTAAAATAATTTGAATTGAACACATAATTTGTTTCCCAATATGTCAAAACAAAATTCGCAAAGCTGGGGGCGCACGCTGCCCCCATGGCTACTCCCCTAGTCTGTTTATAGTGTGCCCCCTCAAAGAATATAAAATTATTTTTCAATACAACTTGCATTAATTTAACTAAAACGTTTACTTTGTTTTGATCATATAGGTTAGTGTAATATAATTGTTCTTCTAACCAGTCAATCCCACTGTCATGAGGTATAACAGTAAAAAGATTGCACACGTCCATAGTAATAAATGTGTCTCCATCATTAAATTCTATGGATTTAATTTTACCCAAAAAATCCCAAGAATCCTTGAGAATATGTGGAAAAAACCCAATACCTGGTTTTAAATGGTAGTCCAAAAATTGACTGATAAAATGTGTTTTGCTGCGTTTACCGTCAACTATGGGTCTGAATTGTAAGTTATCCAGACTTTTATGTATTTTGGGAATACCGAAAATTCCACTTATAACTGGATATTCGTTCTGTAAAAATCGCCACTCATGTTCGTCCACCTCACCTTGAAACAACATATCAAAAAGTGTGGTGTCAATCCTTTTGTATGCTATGTTGATCTCGTTCCTGCTTATTTCCCTATATGTATCACCCACCAACATAGCATTCATATAAGATACATAGTCATGGTGGTCTACTATAACTATTCCACTGCCCTTATCGGGTTTCATAATTCTGATGTTTTTGGTGGATAAAATCCTATTTAAATTAACTTCTTCCTGTACAGTCAAATTCTTATTACTATTGGTATCCCTATTGTATTGGGTAAACGCATCCCTAATGTCATTTTCAGTCACTTTCTCAAAAAACGCCACACTGTCATGCATAGGTGGGTTATAAGTACTTGGTTTTGACAGTCTATTTGTACCATTCTCATTAATACCCCAAGAATTACTCTGATATAAAATTTTTAAGTTCAGTTTACGGGTAAACAATTTCAAATCCAAAATTGTATTGACCAAATTCCCTCTCCTACACGGTACGAAATTTAAACCTTTTGAAAATAAATCAACGCATTCTTTATCAAAAGACTGACTGGTGTAATTATATAGTTTAAAATCCCCTTTGTTATTCACCATGATGTTGGGTTTCGAAAACAACCTACATTCCCCCTCTTGATCAAGTTGCCTATTAAGATTGTCCTGCGGACACACATTAACATCGGATAACATAACCATGTTACTATTAATTCGAACTTCATCATTGCTAGTGTTTAAAATAATTGCATCAGCAGTAGGTGATTGCCCATCATATGCATATACTGTTAAGTCACACAATGGATCATTGCTCTCTACACAAACCCTACCAGAAACATTGTCAAAAAGATGTTCAGCAATATTGTCTGTGTCCCTTATGTTCGAAATAATAATATCAACAACTTGCCGTTGCCCTTCACATATGTTTGAGGTTAAATCACATACTGAATCCCCACTGTTTATATTATCCATGTCAAACCCGTTGTTGGCAAAAATGTCAAAGTCATTGGTGTCAACTAAAGGCCGTTGCCCATCACCAATGTCTGTAGATGAATCACATAGTGCATCATACCTGCCCATATAATGTATGCAAGTCAAACAATCGTCCAGGTATGGATATATTTGAATATTTCTTTCCTGCAAAATGCAATTACTGGAGCCAGGCACTTTGTAAAGACCCTGGGCGCAGTAGATAAGCCAAAGGGCAGTGCAGAGAACTGATAATGTAAGTAGCCTGCTTTGAAGCGGAGGTATCTTCTGCAAGACTCCCTGATTGGGATATGCAGGTAAGCCTCTTTTAAATCTAGAGTTACCAACCAGGCATCTTTGCCTAGCATAGGAAGTAACTGGTGAAGAGTCAGCATCTTGAACTTTGGTATGTCCAGAAAGGTGGTTAGAGTAGACTGGTCCAGAATTGGACGCCATGATTGGTCTTTTCTGGGTACCAGGAAAAGTCTGGAATAGAAACCTTGTCCCTTTTTCCTCTTCTGGTACTAGCTGAACAGCCCCCATGTTTAAGTGGGAAAGTACTTGTTTCTAGGCCTCTGCCCACTGATTTGGGGGCAGGTCTGGCCATCCGTTTGGAGTTGGCAACGTGTAGAAATGAAATCTGTATCCCTGGGATACTATATTTAAAACCCATTTGCCCTGGGTTACAAGTTGCCAGTTTTTTGTATGAAGAGCCAGTTTCCCCCTCAAAGGGGCGGCTAAAATGTAAGTACTTGGTAATTCTAGAGGAAAGTCATTGAGACTGCTTACCATAGCGAGGTGTCTTGTTGTTCCCAGATTTGGAAGAGGGGGCACCCCATTGCTTAGTTCTGAAAGTCCCTTGGGACTGAAACCTGGTGCCTTTGGAATGTCTGGATTTGACTTGAGTGGCTCTGGAAGGAAATGGAAAGGACCAGTTCTTATTAGGCCAGTGCCTACTAAATCTTGGAGGTTGCACTTGTAAGAAATCTTTCACAGTTTGCATAGATTTAGCTTTATCTTCTATCTTTTTTAGAACTTCTTCAGCCTTATTACCAAAGAGATGGGTCCTGTTGCAAAGGAGCATCCAACAATTTTGCTTTAATATGATCAGGCAGAAATTGCTCTGAGCCAAGCATACCTTCGAAGTACAGACCCAGTTACAGCAGCCCTGCAAAAGGCCTCCAAAGAATCAAAACCACATTGGAAAGTATGTTTTCCAACTTGTTCAGCTGATTGCAATAAATCCTGTAAATCTTTATTTTCCACACAGTCAGAAATCAACATCATTTTCTGTTTAAGCAGTCCCATGATATGCTGCTGATATTTTAGCATATGGAATTGACAGTTTAAAGCCCTGATTGCCAAGGCTGCAGAAGTATAACACTTCTTACCCCATCTATCCAGCGCCCTGGAATCTCTATCAGAAGGGGTAGGATTTTTAGCAGTAGAAGCCTTAATGCCCTTGGGGCCCTGAGAAATGGTTTCAGGATCTGCAACAGGATTTTTGAAAAGGAATTTGTGGGAGTCAGGAACCCTGTAGTATCTGTCTGGCTTACAACGGGCCGGAGGCAGGGAATCAGGAGCCATGCTAGATTTCGAAAACACATCAACAATGTCTAGAACAGGAGGTATAGCCAAAGGCCTATGCTGAGGAAGGAGAAGAAAATCCCTAAGCCTCTTTCTTTATAGATACAGAAAAATCCTGACTTTCCCAATGGAAATGTTTCCTTAAGGTATGTAAAGTTTCCCCAAAAGAAAAATCCATAGGGGGAGAAGCAGAAGGAATGGAATCCTCTACATCAGAGTCCTCAGAAGTAGGTATAGACAAATCCTGTTCATTAGAAGAGTCAGAAGAAATAGAGTCCTGTTCAGAAGATTCAAAGTCAATTTCAGCCCTAGGCCTCAGAGGGGGGAGTCGACTACCCTGATTAGAGTAATTAAATCTTCAGCCATTTTGATCATTTGTTTTTTAGGCATAGGGGCCTGCACATGTGGTCTGGGCGTCGTTTTTTTAGACATAGATCGAGATTTTGGCCATAATATTGAAGATGGTGTCGGTTTAATATACAAATCTGTAGGCCTGAATATACCCTCAGAAGTCGGTGCCTGCACAGCGGCACCGGACCCATCCAAGGTAGAGACATCTGCGGGTTCCATAATCGAAGCATCTTGCGGCATACTGGACTCCGAATGGGTCTCAGTAGAGACATGCGAGTCAGACGTAGCGGGTATCAGGGGCTGCGAAAGCACCTCACTAAGTACCGGCGAACTGGCGACTGTCTTAGGAGAAGCGTTGTCGGCAGTTTTGGACCTCAATAGATTGTCTCTGTCTTTTTCTTTGCGTTTTTTCAGAATTCCGGTAGTCAGATTGCTAACCGACGTCATTTCTGGATAATTAAACCGTGATCCAAAATATTTAGAAGCAAAAATATACCAACGACGGATAGTGCGCTGATTAAATAAAGCACATAACCGGCAACAAGGTACGTGGTGGTCAGGGCCTAAGCAAGGAATACAGTACAAATGGAAATCCTTATGAGGTATTGGCTTCCCACAAGTAATACAATTATTAACTTTTACTGACATCAGTAAGGAGCAAGAAAAAGTTTCCCCAACAGGGTACTTAGCTTTTTAGTTGAAGACTTCGGTTCCGAAACTCGAAAATGAAAATTTCAGGAGTTGGCCAACCGGCACTTGTGAACTGCTTCTGCTTCGAGCACCGTGTGGCAAGAAAGACTGATGTAATGGCGTCGGCTGCATGATTTATACCCCTGATGACCTGACGTCATGTAAGAAGGGACAGCAACTGACGCAGGACCCAAGACTTTGTTAATCAGGCCGACTGAGGGCAACCTGCCAGCAGATTCCCCGAATGTAATGACTGCAACAGTGAAACACGAAGAACATCTACAACACTTCATACCAGGGGCAACGGTCCCTCTCATCCTACCCTACTCATGCTATTGGGAAGGCTGGTTTTAATATTGAAAAGAGATCAATGAAGTTAACAACCTATCTTTATGATGAGTGCTTCACACAGCTGTACTACAACCTCTCATTCTTTCCGGTCATGAAAGACAGCAGAAGCAACTCCTGTTTTGCTTTGTTTTAACTGTCTCTACAGTTTGCAGCACCAAGCAATGTCTCAGAAGTAACTCCTACAGAAACACCCCTAAAAGGGCTGCAGTTATAGTTAACCCAAAAGAATGGGCTCACATATGACAAAGAATGGGTTGGTAGCAGGGACTTACAAGATGGCTGAACAGAGACTAACAACATAATTTTAACTTTCCCACTGTGAAAAGAGAAACTCAGAAGTGAGAGTCGGTGAACTCGTTTTTTTAGATTAACTTCAATAGCTGACTAGTGAGTGCACTGCCTGGATGCCAGCAAAAAAAGAAATTCAGGTAACCTCAAAGAAAATCAACCACAAAAGGTGAGGAAAAAACATTTACTGGAAAGAATTCTGCAGCTGTTCAGCAAAAAGCAATGCAAGCTCGAGCTTTGGTGCAAGATATGACTTCCAGTAACCTAGGGAAAAATAAGTCAAATGAACTTAGAGCTGATTAAAATAAACAAAACACTGATGGAGTATATTGACTCAAATAACAGAAGGCTGGATAAAATAGAAGTTTTAAACAGATATTCAGATGAGGATATAAAACTGCAAAAATCAGTGGTCAAAATGAAGAAAAAACTGGTTGAATACAAGACTGCTGAAGAAGAAATGTTTAAAAAAATAATAGAATTAGAGGACAAAGCACATAGGGAAAACCTGAGCTTTTCTGCTGTACCAGAGAAGCTGGAAGGAAAAGACTGTTTTAATTTTATGAAAGCACAAATAAGCAACTGGACTGGCATTCCACAGCAGGGGTTAATAGAAAGGGCACATCATGTGCATGTTCCAAACCTGGCCAAGAGAAAGCAACCTAGACCTTTAACAGTAAAGATGCAATCCTACTAGCAGAAGGAGTTGATTCTTAATCAAGATGTTTCTTCTTTAAAAAAGGCAGGAATTGAATAATTTATGCAATATTCCTCAGGTTATATGACATATACAGCAATATATATATTAATATATATGTTAATACAGTTTGATTATTTTTATATGGCTATAAATTCGCCTATGTCACAAGTGATAATTCAATAAAGGTGTTTGAAAAAAACTGTGGCAGAAGAACAAAGTACTAAAAGTGGGAGACAGTTTGGGGAAAATTATTACTCAATGTACACCAGGCAGAAGAGGAGTAAATTTAATCCATTAATCAGGGAATATTGAGAAGCAGGCGTGATACTCAAACTGCTGTACCCACCTATTTTTAGACTATTGTTTCTGGAAGGACAAAACCATCTTTGATGGATAACATGCTAAGGAGGAAAATACAAAAGCTGGTCCAACAAAAGGTAAGCTGTGAAACAAGAGGAGATTCTGCTTCTTGTTCTTCTGGTAATAAAGACCACAGAGAGACTGTGCCAGAAAATATCTTTTCCAGTCTACCAACAGAAAATGCTTGAGACAGAAAAAAGCACAACAGTTGACATGTTGGAAAGGAAGCAGAGACTGGACTTGGGAGATGGAGATAAACATGAATAAAACTAGCAACTCAGAAACTGACAAATAAATGTGGGATCACAAATGCATTCATTATATTTGTGAAACATAACAGAAGAAAACCTCGAAATACTGGACTTTCTGACTTTGCTAAACTTGTAGGGGACTCTAAAGCATATGCTCTACTTCATGTCATTAATGTTTGGAAAAACACTTAGGAAAGGGAAAGACAAAGGAAAGCGTTAACTGTAAGCAAACTTTGTTCTTAACAGTAATATTTGTATAGTGATATCTGTATGCTATAAACAAAAGTTTTCTCAGTTATTTTCAAGTGAAATGGGGATACTAAAGTAAACAGGTGACCTGTTTTCCCTTCTTTTCTCTTTCGCCTTGTTTAGTTTTAAGACATGTAGGCACTGCAATGTAAAAAAAAAAAAAAAAGGAAAGAAAAGTCTGCTCAAAGTATGATGCAAAGAAATGCGCTTTTTCTCATTCTTGCATAGGGGAATGACTGGATTAAGGCTCGAGGCTTTATCTAGTAAATTTTAAGAGAAAGCAAATAAATAAAAAAGAAAATTAAATAGAATAAAACTCTCCTCTAGCAAATAAGTGCATACATACATAAGTGTAGAAGCAACTCTGTATCTGGTTCTCATGTCTCCATGGAGACAATCTGATAAAGAGCAGTAAAAACAGAGCACTTCTTTTAATTGATTTCTTTCAATGGCTAGGAGATAATGTCTTCTGAAAGCATTTAAGTGTTTTCTCATTATGGGAGAACAATAAAGATAAGAAAAAAAAACAGACAGCACTTAGCTGAACCATAGGCTGTTCAGTGCATCTTAGCATTTATAACTTTCCTTTTAGGTTATCCCAAGTCTGTGACTGCGGCTGTCAGTTTGGGATAATTGTTCCTATTAGGAAGATAAAACTTCAACATCTGAACAAGTACAGTTTTGTGTGTTAATATTACTTTACTAGGTTTTGGAGTGTCTTGGGGTGTATTTTTTTTTGAGTGTTTTCAAAAAACAATGTTTTCTAAGATGTGACACAGCTCAAATGGATATGACAAGAAACAACTGTATAGAAGGTCAACCTGCCAAACATTAGTGTGTGCGTGTAACACAAAAGATGGAACTAGACACTTAACAAAAATCTGTTACAAATAAAAGGTGGGAATAATGACTTTTCAACATAATGACCCTTTCAATACTATCTTTAAATGTTAATGGTCTCACAGATATATGCAAAAAAAGAAAGAGTAGTGAACTATATTAAAAAATGTAGAGTGCAAATAGCTATGCTACAGGAGACACATTTGGAAAGAACTGAACATGGGAATTTGATGAACAAAAAGTTTTCAGGATTGTTACTCAGTGGAATATCTGGGACAAAGGAAAAGAGGAGTTAATTGCAACATGGGTCCAATAGTGGTATGAGAGGATAAAAAGGATAATACCTGTAGGTATGTAGAACTAAAGGGCTACTGGCACAGGAGAAGTAAGATTGCACTGGCACATTTATATTCCACCTAAAACTGCTATAATGGAGCTTAAGAAAATTCTGGGAGAAAAGATCAGTTTTCAGCAGCAAATATTACTTACAGGTGGAGAATTAAACTTGATTTGCAGCAGGGAAGAGGTGTCTGAGGGCCCAGAAGGGAAAATATAACAAAGAAGGGTAGATTTTTGAAAAAAATTATGAAAATATTTAGCATGGAAGATGTGAATTCAGTAGTAGGAGTTTTGAGTGAATTTACATATTATTCCCCAAGATACAACTGGGCAACGTGCATTTAACTGATACTATTGATTCGCATCCAATAACTATTTCAGATCACATGTCAATAATAACTAAAAAATGCACAGTACTGAAATAAAAACGAGACACTGGTGTTTGCCGCCTGTTTTAAAGAGAGGAATTTAAGGAATGGGAACTGGAAATTATTCGGTAGTTAATATAAAAAAACAGAAACTACCTCTGAAAATATACATAGCGAGTGGGATAAAATTAAAGTGGATATTAAAATTAGGGTAGAAATAGAAGAAAGAGAAAGATATGGTTAAGAAGCAACAAGAATTATATAGATGGACTGACAAATGTTGAAGTAATGCAGAATAGGGCAATCTCACAGAACAAGAGGAGGAGCAATTGCAGAATGCTAAGCAGAGAATAAAGGATTGCCTCGACAATATACATTAGTTTAGAAAGACTGCTGTTAAGCAACTGTTTTCTGATAATGCCAGACCACAAAAACATTTAGCACAACAACTCAGGCAACAAGTGGAAAGGGCTGTCGCCAAGCTTAGGAGCATAAACCAAGGAAAGTATTGTTGTGTAAGAACTTAACATAACCTTAGATGTCCCTTCTCTTCTATATGCTTGCTGTATTCAGGACATCAGCGCCTCTGGTGAAATCTCACACGTCAGGTCGTTATACAGAAGTTAAATACTACCACTAGGGTGCGCGTGACTTCCTGCTCCTCTCTCGGACATCGGTCGTAAACGGATGTCAGGTATAAAGCAGATGTCAGCACGCACCTCTTCAGAACTGAATGCTGCTGGAATCAGTGACTACGGAGTGGTTTCTCCAGGAAAATGAATCAGGCAAGTGTGAGGGGGAAGGCTGGGTGGGAAACTATACAGCAGAATATAGAAGAGAAGGAGATCTAAGGCTATGTTAAGTTCTTACACAACAACACTATGTCCCTCTATTCATGACATTAGGATGAGTACAAAAGCTCCTGTCCTAATGAAGGTGAGGCAGACAGTACAGTTTTGTACCTACCATAAATGAAGATGTTCGAGTGTAGTCACTGCTGCAGTCATTACACTTGGGTTATCCTGCCATCAGGCGGGCCCGCAGTCGGCCAGAGTTCCAAAGTCTTGGTCCGGCGTCGGATGCTGTCGCTTCTTCCCTGACGTCAGTGCGCTAGGGGTATATAAGATGCAGCAGACGCCATTTTCTTCAGTTTTTCTTGCCCCAGATGTCAGGTGCCCCCAAATAGGTAAGCAATACATATTGCTAATAAAACATACATAAAAAATAAAACCAAAACCTTCAGTTACCAGCAAATACACCACACAGGTAAGCATAGGGTAGAAAGGTATAGATAGGTCCCAGCTAAGAAAGTGGGGATGGAAGGAGGGTAACCTGGACTGCAGCAGTGAATACACTCGAACATCTACATTTATGGTAGGTACAAAACTGTACTATGTTCATCGTGTTTCACTGCTGCAGTCATTACACTTGGGTTGAATCCCAAAGCTGAGGTTGGGTGGCTGGTCCTATAGAGGATTTGGGGTGGCTATGAGGCCCTGCAGCACTGCAGTGGCAAAGCCAGCTCTGGATTTAGAATAAAGAGGCAAGTGATAATGTTTGGTAAAGGTGTGCACTGAACTCCAAGTTGCAGCTTCCAAGATATCTTTGGTAGGTACTCCTCTAAGGTAGGCAGTTGAAGTGGCTGTTGCCCTGGTGGAATGTGGCCTAATGTTGCTAGGTACAGTTTTCCCATGCTGTGTGTAGCAGAAACGGATACAGTGTCCTATCCACTTTGAAATGGTCTTCTTTGAAATAGCCTTTCCCTGTGATCCTGCAGCATATGCTACAAACAATTACTCAGTTTTCCTGAAAGCTTTTGTTTTGTCCAAGTAGAAGCGTAACTGCCTGTGTATGTCCAATGAATGCAGAAGTCTCTCCCCTTTATTCTGGGGATTTGGATAAAAAGTTGGCAAGTGAATAGTTTGGTTGAGAGCCACACTGGATACCACCTTTGGCATAAATGAAGGGTTAGTTCTTAAAGAAACCCTGTCTTGGTGAAAAATGATGAAAGGTTCCACTGCCATTAGTGCCTGTAACTCTGAGACTCTTCGTGCTGAGGTTATTGCCAGAAGCAGAGCAGTTTTCCATGACACACATTTTAATTCTGCTGAATTGGCTGGCTCAAAAGGAGGTAAAGTTAGTTTTTCCAAAACAAAATTGAGGTCCCAAGTTGGTGTTGGTGCTCTCCGGGGCGGTCTTATGTTTTTAGCCCCTTTGAGGTACTGTTTTAACAATGGATGAGAGAAAATAGGAGGATCTGTGTTGTAATGAGCTGAGATGGCAGAGGCGTGGATCTTAATGGATGAAAAGGATAGACCTTTGTCCAGCATCTCAGTTAAGTATTGTAATATCTGAGGAATGAGCCTGGTTCCAGGCACAGAATCTCTTCCACTTTTCTGAGTAGGACTTCCTGGTACTAGGCCTCCAAAATGACATCCATAACAGCTTTAGAGAGAGAGAGGTGTTGTCTGCTTGACTAAGGAATCTGCCATGCAGCCAAGTTTAAGGTTTAGAGCTGGCTGTGCAAGATCTGATTGTTTTGTTGAGTCAGAAGATGAGGAATTTGAGGTAAAATCCATGGTGGGCCTTGAGTGAAGTTCTTTAAGATTGGGTACCAGTGCTGGCGTGGCCAGTCTGGGGCAATCAGGATCATTTGTGGCTTTTCTTGTCTGGCTTTTAGGAGCACCTTTGAAAGGAGAGGCAGTGGTGGGAAGGCATAAACTTTTAGGCTTTTCCAGCTGAACGAGAGAGCATCCACTTTCCATGCTTGAGTGTGGTAAGTCCTTGTGCAGAATTTCTGTAATTGGCAATTCATTGGGGAGGCAAAAAGATCTATGTCTGGGCACCCCCATTTTTGTGTTATCATGCTGAATACTTGTGGATTTAATTTCCACTCGTGAGGATCCATGATGTTTCTGCTTAAGTCGTCTGCCAGAGTATTTTTCTTTCCTGGCAGGAACTGCGCTTGCAGATGAACTTGGTAGGTTAGAACTGTGTTCCACAAGGTCATGGCTTGTCTGCAGAGGGGATAAGAATGAGTGCCCCCCCCCCTGCTTGTTTATGTACCACATAATTGTGGTGTTGTCGGTCTTTAGTAATAATTGTCCTGGATGCAGAAGGTCCTTGAAAGCTGTTAGGGCATTTTGTACAGCTAGCATCTCTTTTTGATTGATGTGAAGATGCATTTGGTCTGCGGCCCACTTGCCCTGAATACATTTTCCTGCCATGTGTGCTCCCCAGGCATAATCCGAAGCATCTGTTGTTAGTGTCTGCCTGGCTGTGGGTAGAGGGAAGGGCTGTCCCTCGTTGTGGTGACATGCCTGTGCCCACCATCGAAACTCCTGTTGTAGGCAGGGAATAAGTGGTATTACTGTTTCCAAACAGTGACAGTGTTGAGTCCAAACACTTTTTAGGTACCATTGTAATTTCCTCATATGCAGTCTGGCATATGGTATTAGTAGTATGCAGGATGCCATGAACCCCAAGGCCTGCAGAATTTTTCTTGTAGGGAGTTGGGTTTTTGTTGCCATCAATTGAAAGTACTGAGTCAGTTGTCCTTGTTTGTCTGGCGTGAGATAAACCATCTGGGCCATTGTATTTAAGCTGGCACCCAGGAATATTCTCTCTTGTGAGGGCACTAGTTTTGACTTCTTTTCGTTTACTGTGTACCCTAGGCAAATTAGCAATCTTTTTACAAACGCCAGATACTTTAGAAGAATGTCCCTGCTCTCTGCTTGAATAAGGCAGTCGTCAAAGTAGGGATATATTTGAATTCCTTTTTGTCTGCAAAATGCAATCACTGGTGCCAGGCATTTTGTGAAGACCCTGGGCGCAGTAGATAAGCCAAAGGGCAGTGCAGAGAATTGGTAATGCATTGAGCCAGCTATGAATCTGAGGTATCTTCTGCAATTTTGTCTGATAGGGACATGCAGGTATGCCTCTTTGAGGTCCAAGTTAACAAGCCAAGCCTTCTTGTCCAGCATGGGAAGAAGTTGCTGTAGTGTCAAAATTTGGAATTTCGGAACATCCAGGTAAGTATTTAGAGTAGAAAGGTCCAGTATAGGTCTCCACGCTTTGTCCTTTCGGGGGACCAGGAAAAGTCTTGAGTAAAATTCTTGTCCTTGTTCCTGTTGTGGCACTTTGTGAATAAGCTCTCATGTCCATGAGGGCTGTAATTTGTTTTTGTGCCTCTGCCCATTGATTTTGTGGCAGATCTGGTATTCCTTTTTGCCTTGGTAGAGAGTGTGAAAGTGGAACCTGCAACCTTGAGACACAATATTCAGAACCCATTTGTCTTGGGTGATTATATGCCAATTTTGTGAAAAAAGTGCTAGTTTTCCCCCTAAGGGAGCTGCCAAAAGGTAAGTGCTTGGCATTTGAAGGGGGAAGTCATTGGGACTGTTTCCTGTAAGGTTGTGACTTGTCTTCCCCTCCTTTTGGGGTCGAAGCACCCCACTGTCGTGGTCTGTAAGAGCCTTGGGGCTGAGATCTGCCTCTTGGGTGTCTGTATCTGCCTCTTTGTGGTCTGTCTGACACTGGAAAGGACCAATTTATTGAAGGCCAATTCCTGCTAAATCGAGGTGGCTGTACCTATAAGAAATCCTTCACTGTTTGCATAGATTTTGCCTTATCCTCCACTTTCTTTAATACCTCTTCTGCCTTAACACCAAATAAAATATCCTGCTGTAAAGGAGCATCCAATAATTTTGCCTTAACATGATCAGGTAAACCTTGTTCTTTTAACCAAGCATGCCTTCGAATCACAGATCCTGTAACTGCTGCTCTACAAGAAGCCTCTAATGAATCAAAACCACATTGCAGAGTATGTTTTCCCACTTGTTCAGCTGCATGCAATAAATCCTGCATTTCCGTAGTCAGGAAGTTGTGAGCTTGTAAGCATTTTCTGTTTTAACAGAGACATTAAATATTGTTGGTATTTAAGCATGTGAAACTGGCAATTCAAAGCCCTTACTGCTAAAGTTGCAGAAGTGTAAACTTTCTTCCCCCATCTGTCTAATGCTCTAGAATCCCTGTCAGAGGGGACTGGATTTTTAGCCGTGGAAGCCTTTACCCCTTTGGGACCCTGGGAAATAGTTTCTGGGTCAGCAACAGGGTTTTTGTAAAGAAATTTGTGAGAGTCAGGGACTCTTTAGTACCTGTATGGCTTGACTGGGGCAGGGGGCAAAGAAACAGGATTTAAACTGGATTCAGAGAACACATCATCCACAATATCTAGCACTGGCGGAATAGCAAGGGGCCTGTGCTGAGGCAATAAAAGCAAGTCTCTGAGCCTTTTCTTGGATTCTGAATAATCCTGGCCCTCCCAGTGGGCATGCTCCCTCATGGTATGTAAGGTTTCCCCAAAAGAGTAATCCTCAGGAGGAGAGGCTGAAGGGATAGATTCTTCAGCATCAGAGTCCTCACAGGGGGGTAAAGAGTATCCCTGGTCTGAAGAGGAATCAGAAGAAATGGAAACCTGGTCAGAGGAATCAGTCTGTATCTTGCCTAGGCCTTTTATCAGGAGGGGGATGGGAACCCCTGATCAGAGTAATTAGGTCTTAGGCCATTTTGAGCATCTGTTTTTTAGGCATGGAGGCCTGTCCAGCTGAATGCTGTACTGCTTCTTTGTCTTTAATGGAGTTTTAGACTTGGTTGTTGTTTTGATGGTAAGCTGTGAAGGTCTGAAAACCCCCTCAGAAGCCGATGTCTGCTCAGCGGCTCCGGACCCATCTGAGGGATTAGTTTCCGTAGGCCCAATACCTTGAGTTTCCAAAGGCCTAGACATCTCCACGTGGGAGTCTGAGGCGGCCTGTGGCTCTGAGGTAGCGGGTGTCAGAGGCTGCAAAAGCACCTCATTGAGAACCGGCGACTGGCTTAGAAGAGGCTTCATCGTCGGTTTTGGGCCTCGGATGCCTGTCCTTATCCTTGTCTTTACGTTTTTTGTGTATTCCGGTCGTCGGTTGTTCCGACGGCATGGTATAACTGAACCTTCTGCCAAAGTAATGGCGTGCAAAGTCAAACCGAATTTTAATAGTGCGTTTGTTAAATCTAGCACAAAACCGACAACTAGTGATGTCGTGGTCTGGGCCTAGGCATGGAATACAGTAAGAATGAAAATCCTTATGAGATATTTGCTTCCCACAAGAAATACAATTATTAACTTTTACTGACATCGGTCTGAGGCAAGAAAAAGTTTTCCCAACG
Source organism: Protopterus annectens (assembly GCF_019279795.1). Classification (NCBI taxonomy): domain Eukaryota; kingdom Metazoa; phylum Chordata; order Ceratodontiformes; family Protopteridae; genus Protopterus; species Protopterus annectens. Next base: position 1,137,176,715 of record NC_056746.1, read on the forward strand.
GGGTACTTCGATTTATTGAAGACTTTGGTTCTGAAATTCGAATTCAAAATCTCAGGAGTCAGCCGACCAGCACTTGCGAACTGCTTTTGCTTCGGGCACCGCACAGCAAGAAAGACTGCAGAAAATGGCGTGGGCTGCATCTTATATACCCCTGGCGCACTGAAGTCAGGGAAGAAGCGACAGCATCCGACGCCGGACCAAGACTTTGGAACTCTGGCCGACTGTGGGCCTGCCTGACGGCAGAATAACCCAAGTGTAATGACTGCAGCAGTGAAACACGATCAGAAGAAGTTTCCACAAACCCATGGAGGATGGCTATGGCAAATCCTGCCCTGGTTTTAGAGACCATATTCAGTTTGTAGTATCTGGTGAAAATGTGAACTGAGGACCAAGTAGCTGCCTATGGGATAGCAGCTGTGTCCAATCCTTTAAAGGAAAGCCCCTGAGGATGGTCTTCTCTGGGCTGTAGGGGCAAGCCCGGATTTGACTGAATCTGGGAGATCCACCAGTTCCTTGGACAGGCAAGGAAGGATGGGGATCATGAACTCTAGAGAATGTAGGTGATGTTTCCAGATATTTGTCAAACACCACTGAAACTTCCGCATGTGTAGCCTTGCTAGAGGGACCATGGGGATACTGGAGGCCATGAATCCTAAGATCCTAAGGAATTCCCTGGCTGAGATGGTTTTGAGGGGAAGGATTCCCTGAAAGAAAGATGTGAGGGTCACGATCTTTTCTGGTGGCAGGCAAGCCATCATTTCCCTTGTCAGAATCTGACATCCTAGAAACACCATTCCTGAGAGGGTGTCAGGGAGGATTTTTTGTGATTTATGGTAAATCCCAGGTCTGTAAGGAGGGAGATGGTGAACAGCAAGTGTTGCAAGGCCATAGAACATGAAGTAGCCTGGATAAGGATGTTGTCTAGATGGCAAAAAAGCTGTATTCCCTTCGTCCTGGCGAAGCCCAAGAATGGAGCCATACATTCTGTAAATACTCTTGGGGCCGTAGAAAGACCAAACGGTAAAGCACAAAACTGAGAGTGCACAGAATCCACTGAGAAGTGGAGGTACTTTTTGAATAGTGGATGGATAGGAATGTGCAGGTAGGCATCCTTTATGTCCAAGGACACTAGGATGCCTGAGCTAAAATGAGTGGAAGGGTAGGGAGAGAGAGCATCCTGAAGGATGGGACTCTGAGGAAGGTGTTAAAGTGGGATAGGTCCAGGATGAGCCTCCATGGATCTTCCTTCCTGGAGACCAAGAAAATTCTTAAGTAAAATCCCTTCTCTCTTGCAGAGGGTGGGACCTCTTGAATGGTTCCTTGAGCCAGAGGTTCCTGAAGGATTTTTTTTTTTTGGGGGGGGTGATTTGGTCTCTGGGTGGGGGAGGGATGCCTTTGGCGGAGGGTCTGGTCTCCCAGGTCATGAAGTATCCCTGTTTTATGATAGATGGGACCCATGAGTGCTGGGTAACCTTCCGAGTAGGAAGGGAGAGGCGCATGGAAAGAGGTGTGCGTGGGTGGAGGGCCTGGTAGTCGCAGACTACCAGGCTTTCCCTGAAAGGACTGTTTAGAGGGTGTAGAGGAGAGAGACCTGGAAGAGTGCTGCTTCCTGTGGTGCTTTCTACATTTAGTTTACATTCTCTTAGTTGAGGACCTAACAAAAAAAGAAGTTATGTTTTACCATAAAGTTCCATCGGTGTTGTAGATCTTTATTCATTCATTATGGTTAGGACTTCAGTTCAGTCCTTGGAACCAACACGGCCGTTACCAAGCTCGCACCAGCCAAAAACTCACAGCTAAGACCTACCCATAATGCCCCTCTCATAGTCTCTTCAGATCGAGTTTGCCCGCCCCTACAGTATAGAAATAATAAAAAAGAGACAGTAGGAGGCTCTGTCTGAGCAAATACCTTAACTAAGGAAATCCTAAAGTCCACCAGGAGTCCAGGCAGGGAGAAGGAGGGTGGGAAGTAATGAATGAATAAAGATCTACAACACAGATGAAACATTATGGTAACAACTTCTTTACCTGATGTTGTAAACCTTTATTCATTCCTTACCTGTTAGGACAGAGTCCCCAGCTACTTGAGTCCTGGGTGGCCCTAAGGAAGGATATTCCTGAGCACCATAGAACCAAAGGATGCTCGTCCCCTGGAGGCCAAATCCAATTTGTAATGAGTGATAAAGGTATGAGGTCTTGCGCAAGTGGCTGCTGTGCAGATATCACCCACAGAGGCCCAGGAATGGAAAGCCACTGAAGTAGCCATCGATCTAGTCGAATGAGTCTTTATTCTGGAAGGTAAAGACACTTTATTCTGATGGTAGATAAAGGTAATGGCGTTTCTAAGCCAAGAAGATAAAGTCATTCTGGAGGCAGGCTTACCCAATCTGGAGCCTACAAAGGCCACAAACAATTGATCCATTTTTCTGAAAGATTTAGTTCAGTCCAAGTAAAAACGAAGTTGCCTATGAACATCAAGGGTATACAAAAGATATTCCCCTCTATTTGAATGCTGAGGGAAGAAAACCGGCAGATCAATAGATTGGTTAATTGAAAACCCAGAAATGACCTTGGGCAAAAACGATGGGTCAGTACGTAGGGACACACTTTCCCTATGAAAAATCAAGTAAGGTCTCTTGACACTCAAGGCCTGCAACTCAGGTACTCTTCTCGCTGAGGTAAGGGCTACTAGAAGTAGAGTCTTCCAGGACAAAAATTTCATATCACATGAATTAGAAGGTTCAAAAGAAGGGCTTGTTAACGACAGAAACACCAAAGTCAAGTCCCGAGGTTCTATAGGTGGCTTGACAGGAGATTTAACATGCAATACTCCTTTCAAGAAGGTTTTGCACAGACGGTGTGACATAACAGAAGCATTATCGAATCCATTGTGAAAGTTAGTGATAGCTGCTAAATGCACAGTGATTGTTGATGCTGAGGCTCCTGTATGTAAGAGGGTAGTCAGGTATGGTAGCATATTATGATTGGCATGGAGTAGGGGTCTATGTTATGATCTTTAGCCCATGTAGAGAACCTAGCCCACTTCCTAGAATAAATTTTCCTGGTGGAAGGTTTGTATGAAGCCAGAAGAATCTCACGAACAGATGATGAAATATAAGGCAACCTGGCAATCATTGGAAGTGGAGAAACCAAGCTGTGAGCTTTTAGGCTGTGGAGGTTGGGGTGAACCAGTCCCTGATGGTGAGACAGCAGACCCTGGGATTGATCTAGGATCCACAGGCTGTGAATCAGATGAGGCCATAGGAAAGGGAACCAGACTTGACGAGCTAATAAGGGGCAATGAGGATCACTTTGCTTCTCAAACTTCGAGTTTTCTGGAGGAAGTTTGGAATGAGGGGAAGGGCATACAGCAGACCCGGGGGCCAATCGTGTGTCAGAGCATCCCTCGGTGGTTCCCCCTGAGGGGGGAATCAGGGCAAAGTAGCTTCTGCATTTGTTGTTTGGGGGGAAGCAAACAGGTCGCAGCAAGGCCTGCCCCAACAGTGGAAGATCTGGTCTGCTATTGTAGTACTGAGGGACCACTAGTGAAGCAACAGAATGCTCCTGCTCAGATTGTCCGCAATAAGGCTGCAACTCCCGGGAATGTGCGCTGCTATAAGAAAGCGGTTGGAAGCTATCACCCAGTGCCAAATTCTCATGGCCTCCCGACACAGGGGGTAAGACCTGGTTCCGCCTTATTTGTTGATGTACCAGATAACTGACATGTTGTCCGACTAAAATGCAATAGTCCCAGAAGGAAGGGATGTGTGGAATGGTTGCAACGCTATGAGAACTGCCCTCAACTCCAGGACATTTATGTGCAAATTGGCCTCCATGGGGAAACCAGGTGCCTTGGACTGCCTTTCCCTGGAAATGACCCCCCTTCCTCCCAAGCAGGAAAGCGTCCATAGTCACCGTGACCCTGGGCTGGGGAAGACAAAACAGTCGACACCAAAGATTCGATTCTAGCTTCATCCACCAGAGCATTTCTTTTTTGCAAAGGATTGTAAGGCATATCATGTGATCGAGTGTGTGGGATAAGAACGACCACTGTGATGAAAGGAGCCACTGTACTAGTCTCATGTGCAACCTCGCCAGTGGAACTAAGGTAATGGTTGCTGTCATAGATCCTAACAGCTGTAATACAAGGCGTGCTGGTACAAATGTCTGTGGGAGGAGGACTTGAATCTGGCTTCTTATTTTTGAGAGCCTGTGAGGAGGAAGAGAAGCTTGACAGGATGTTGTGTCGAAGATCGCTCCAATGAATACAAGTGCTCTTGTTGGGGACATTTGAGATTTGTGCATATTGATCGTGATACCCAAGCGAAGAGCAAGGCCTTGAGTGTAAGACAGGCTATGAATGAGAATATTCCTGGTCGTGGCGGTAAGGAGCCAATCGTCTAAGTATGGAAACACCTGGAATCCTTGTAGTCGGAGATGAGCTACTACGACTGCCATACATTTGGCGAACACTCTGGGGGCTGTCGAGAGACCGAATGGCAGAACCTTGAACTGATAGTGATTGGCTTCCAGCCGGAAGCGGAGAAACCTCCGGGAGCGTTTGTCCATCTTTATGTGGTACTATGCGTCTTGGAGTTCTATAGAGCACATCCAGTTGTCCTTCCCTAGAAAGGGGAGGATGGACTGTATCGTGACCATCTGGAATTTTGAGGCTTTATGAATTTGTTTAGTAAGCTGAGATCCAGGATTGGTCTCCAGTCCCCTGTCTTTTTTGGCACTAAAAAGAACCTAGAGTAAATCCCGGATCCCCTCTGGTCTGGTGGGACTGGCTGGATGACTCTCTCTTACCAGCTTTTCGATTTCCAAGGCTGCTGCCTCCTTCTGACTGGGTGGAACATCGGGGATTTGTTTGACGGGTCTGGGAGTAAGATCGGATGGGATATAGTAGCCTCTGGATATTATTCTCTGCACCCATGCATCTATTATGAGTTGCCAGGCTTGTAGGTGCAGAGAAACTTGACCCCTGACTGCTTCCAGAGGAAAGCAATCAGGCCGCTGTTCAGGAGTGCTGGTAGGGTCGGCCGGAGAAGGAATCTCTACACCCTGGTTGTGTGGAACCCTTCTGCCCAGAAAGGGGCATCTTCCGGATGAGTTGCCCCCTCTGCCCCGGGGGGATTGCTCACCACGAGTGTCACGAAAAGATCCTTGGGACTTCTTGAACCACATTTTCCCTCCCCTCTGGTTCCTGGAATAGGATCTCTGGGGGGTGGAAAAACATATGCTCACAGCAGACGAGGTCTTCCCATCCTTCTCACTACGTGAAAATTTGTCAACAGGCGCGTTTATGAAGGAAGATTTAAAGGGGTCCGTGAAATCACACAAACGCATCCAAGCATGCCATCTCATGATGATGCTTGAATCGGCTGCTCGAGCTGCCCCCTCGGTGGTGTGAGATATCAAGCGCATCGTGGAGTTCGGGATGGATTCCTAGGTAGCCAGCCAAGAGGCAACAGTGTCACGCACCTAGTCAGGCAGTACCCTCACCAAAGAGGCAGATATTTCCAATATTAGATCTCTTTGTAGGTGAGTAAAGTGTGCCAGACAGTTCAGCGATCGAATGGCAAAAGTCGCTGAAGCATGGGCCCGCTTCCCCAGTCTGTCCATTGCCCAGGACTCCATGTTTGGGGGATGGACAGTGAAACTATCCTCTGCCAGTTCCCTCTTGGTGGCTGCAGCCACGACCATGGAATCAACTAACTGTTTGGACCAACTGGACTGGTCTTCGAGGGTATAAAAAATTTTGTCCGGCCTCCGGGAGACAGGTTGTATGTGCAGCGTGCCTGGAAGGCCCCGGTCAACAATCAGCTTAACAAGCTCATCCGCAGGTGGGGTCACCCAGGAAGTAGATGGCCGAGCACGGAATGCCTGCAAGAACACAGATTCCTCTGAAGGGTTAGAGGACTTCAGTCTCCCCTCTGTCTGAGGATCTTGAGAATGTCTCCAAATGAGATGTCTTCCAGGGGAGACCATGGGGACCCTTCTCCCGCATCGCAATTGGTGTCCTCAGTGATGGATTCCTCAGGAGAATCGAGATACTTCCTCTTGCACCGTTTCTTCTGGGGTGGCTCCGCAGTGGGATCTTCTGAAGAGGACTCTGCAGAAAGGGTTCCCGTCAAGGGAAGGTCTTGCAGCTCCCGTGCTCGGGATCCCCGAGTAGGGGGGTTGGGACAGTTGCATGCTAGAGGTGGGTTCTGGTGTGGATGGCATTGGTGCTAACTGCAGCCTGTTGAGGCAAGGACCCTCTCCATCACCTGGAAAGCAGGTCTGCCCGAGGAGGGATGGGAGCCCATAACAGGAGGACAACCTCAGAAAAGGGGTCACACCCTGTCCTGAGAAGCCCGCCTCCAGGTGAGGAGCTCCAAGAGGACTGGTAGCTGCCAGTGGAGCTGTGGCCACAGACGGTGCCAGCGAAAAAATAGGCGCCAAACTAGTAACCACGGTGCCAACAGCCCAATCACAGTGCACCAGTTCCAACGGAGCCGTTGCGCTAAGAGTAATCGGTGTCAACAGGGGGGGTCTTCCGCAGTCAGAGCCGAGACAGTATGCACTGGGGTGGTTATGGTACCAAAGTCTCCAGAGTCTGAGAAGAGGCCAGAGAAGGATATACTGGTGAATATGCAGTGAAAGCTTCCATTCTAAGGGGGAAGGAAGACCTAGCAGGGGTGGGCAATCTTCTAGCTGCCAAAAGCTGGTCCACAACCCTCATTACATCTTGTTCTGAGAGACTCCTGTGGATCTGAAGGAAGCTGCCGAAGGAGAATCAGGTCTCTTGAGAAAAGGACTAAACTGGTGTCCCAAAAAGGGGTCATAAGTGGGAAAATATCTGGTTTTGGGAAGGTTTCAACCTTCGGAACCAACAAAGTCATTGTCTGCGCAGCCATATAGGATATCAGCACCATGGCAGAGGTTTGTGCCAATGGGGGTACGGTAGTCAAAGCCAGTGTCAAGACCAAGGATGGCACAGAGGAGGATGGTGCTGAAGCTGGTATAGTAATAGGAGTCAAAACTGGGGGCGGCACCGAGGGAGAAGACATGGAGCCTGGTGCCAAAGTAGTCTGCGCTGAAAGCGCGGGAGAAGCTCAGTGTCGACTCGGTTCCGAGGAAGATGGAGATGTAGGAACAGTGTGACTCCATTTCTCTTTATGTTTTTTAGTGTTAGGAGGTGGTGAGAGACCTCCGTCCTAGAAAGAGCCTCCGAGAAAGGAGTTTTCATCATACCCTTCAAAATCAACTTGTTCTTATGCTCAGCCAAAGTCCGATTGCTGAAGCTGGAACAAATATCACACGAAGCATCAATGTGGTCAACACCCAAACAATATATGCACCGAACACGATCGTCTGAGTTGGGCATCTTACGCCCGCACTTATCACACTGTTTAAATCCTAACTTAGCTTTTTCAGACATCATGAAAAAAAGGCACACTAGCGAGAAGATAAACATCAAAAACAACAACAGAGAGAACAGGTTTTTTTTTTTTTTAGACAGATAGAAAAAGAGAGGGATACTTAGCTGCGTAGTTCTCTGAAAGCATGGAATTGGGGAAACAAAGATATTTCTCAATTCCTGCAGTTCTAGAGGGTCTTAAAGAGTTCAGCAGCAGCTGACCCTAACAGGCTTTTGTTATGTCATCAGGGAGAGGTTGTAATCTTAACCAAGAGTACCCCCTGATGACAGATCCAGAGGCGGCAGCCCTTGCAGTTGCTTCTACAGGGTCGTAGCTGCACTTGGAGTGTTTAGTCACTTGTGTGCAGGAGATTAGGAGAGAGGAAATCTTGGCTTTAGCAAGACAGTAAGGGAGCTCCTCCAGTTGCTTTACCACGTCTTCTAAGAGAGCCACGGAATACTTGGCCATGTGCGTCTGGTACTTGATTGCTCTTACTGCTAGGGTCGCAGAAGTATAAGCTTTCTTTCCCAGACGTTCCATCATTCTGCTCTCTTTATCAGAGGGAAGTAGAGAGGAGGATGGTAGTAACTTTGAGGTTTTGTCAGTGGTCACAGAAATAACTGAAGAGTCTGTTGAAGGGGCTTTATACAGGAAGGTTGCCTCCTCGGGCACCTTACAGAATTTGTCTGGACGCTTGGGTGCTGGGACTGTGTGACAGGGTTTTTGGAAGTAGCCAAGGCGGCATCCAAAAAAGCAGGGTGTACTGGGGGCACAGAAGTAGTGCTGGGAGACTCCAGATGTAGGAGTTCATAGTATCGCTTTTGGGTCTCAGTGACCTGACTGCTGTCCCATTTGAAACAATTTTGATTTTGCAGATGGTCTCCTCCTCTGCTGAAGCATATCCCAGAGGAAAAGCGATCTAAGTATAGATTAGGGATTCATTGTCCAATGAATCCTCTTCTGCGGAAGAGATGTCCAAAACAGGCCCCTTAGGGGTAGAGGGCATAGGGGTCTGTGCAGGAGATGGGTCCTGACACAAGGCCAGAAAGGCATTGAGCAGGCCTTGGGTGAAGACCTGCCAATCAGGAGGCTGTTAGACAGGTGAAGCAGGCAGAGGCTGAGAAACGTGTTTAGCTTTCTGTTTCTTCTTCTTATGGGTGTCTGAGGGAGAGGATTCAGAAATGCAGTGGAGGGTTGGAGGGCCGGACACAGGCTGACACTTCACTACATCTGAGACTACGTCCTCACGTACTACGATTTTGGAGATGCCATCTGGGCCCTCGGATATAATGAGCCTTGGTTCCCCCTCATCGACCGAATCGGACACCTGACATTCCCTCCGGGACATGACCTCAGGCAAAGGAAAGATTTTCGAGGACTCCAGCTCAGACTCCGGGCCTACACTGGCCTCGAGAACAACGGCTGGAGTGGAGGGAGCGGCAGTCTGCTTGGGCCTAATCATTTTGGCCTTCTTGACTGGGGCTTGTCCGAGGGTTCCGACGTCTGGTCCATCCTGGAAGCTAGATGTTTGAGTCTCTGAATTTCGAAGTATAGTTTTAAGGCTGTGAGATGGCTTCTGAGGGCCTTTGGGGACAAAGGCCTGACAAATACTACAGGTGGTATGGTTGTGTTTATGGCCTAGGCAGAATAGGTAGAGCTCATGAGAATCCTTATATGGAATTTGCCTTCCACACCTACAACTGCCCTTCCTACCTGACATGTAATCAAAAACAGTAGCAAGTAACGAATAGAAAACCCCTAATGGGTACTTATCTGAATTCAGATGAAGAAACGCTTCTACTGGCAATGTGACGACCGCAGCTAGCAGTCACACATGTGGCAGTAAAGTTCTTAAGAAGTGCGCGCTGACGTCTGCTTTATACCAGATGTCCGTTTACAATTGACATCCGAGAGAGGCGCTGGACGTGATGCGCACCCTAGCAGGAGGATTTAACTTTTGTATAACAGCCGGACGTACGAGAGTTCACCAGCAGCAAACTCCTTGATGTCATGAACACAGCAGCATATGAATAGAAGGACATGACAGAAGATCCTGTAGAAGTACTAGACATATTTCGGAAATTTTATGAAAGCCTGCATAATAAAGCAGAGAAATATGAAGATCAAGAAAAGGAACAAATGGAAATGTTTAAGGAAAAATTAAATATGCCATGGTTAGAGGTAGATGAGGCTAAATTACTAATAAGACAGGAGGACATGAGACACAAATGGTGTATAACCAATCAATAGGAAAGTCCCAGGAATAGATGGTATTCCTGTGGAAGTTTGGAAGCTGGAAGGTAAAAAACTGAAAGATATGGATGGTTTTGTTTAACGGTATTTTAAGAGGAAGAGAAGCACCAACACCCTGGAAAAAAGCAGTGGTCACTATAATACCTAAAGAGGGTAAAAACCCATCACAGCCAGCTTCATGCAACACCATTTCAATCCTAAACCATGATTATAAAGTGTTTACGTCTGTAATGACTAAAAGAATGGCAAAGGTGATACCAGAATTGATAGCCATGGGTCAATGTGGTTTTGTGGAGGGGAGGCAAACATATGACATTAATGGAACACTGATGATCCAAAGGGAAGCTGAATGTAAGAAAATACCACTGTTGTTGGTGGGTCTTGATGCAGAAAAAGATCTGACAAAGTTGGGAATTTCTGAGCAGCGCAATGGAAGCATTTGCATTCCCTGATAAAATTATAAGGTTGATTAGGATGATATATGAGGAACTGACTTAGCTTTTCTGCCTTGCTTCATAGGAATCCCCAGTAGTGTGTTCACACTCCCCTCACCAAAAGTTACATCCTGTGTCTTGTCCAACCTCCAGTCAACCCAAGGCTGTCTCGTTGCCCTGCACTGTGAGACCCTGCATCGGTGGAACACTCAAGTGCTTTCAGCTACACTAGTGCATGTTAGAGTTGTATTTAATCTGTCCTCCAAACTGAAGACCGTTTCCCCTTTCATTGTACGCGTGCACACTACTGCCCTCCCCCCCATTTCTCTCTTTCTATAATACTCCTAGGTCAAATATTTAAAACTACTTTCTCTTGGAAAAAGTTTACCTATGTACCTGCAGCCCATACTTCTTTTGTTTTTCCCTGCAGAAGTGGTGGTCCTTTTCACCACTCTGTACTAGATTAGTAGTATAAAATTTGTAGTCATTAGGTAAATATTGCATCACAGTGACCTGCAATTAACTTAGCTTGGTTTTCCTGTTTTCTTTTTAGCAGCTGGCTTAGTCCAGTTTTTCTGACTCTCAACCTTGCATTACTTTGTGTCTATCCCTTCCCCCACCTTGAACCTGCACACCTCCCCACCCACTTCTGCTTAATTACAGAGGTATCAAAAAGCCTGATGTAGAAAGGCACCATCATACTCCTAACGTTTTTGTACATTTAAGTGCATCCAGGTGTTTCCCTCCTTAATGCAAAGTTAAAGAATAATCTCCTGCTAACCTGAAGACACCCCTGAAGCTGACTCATTGCCTGGCATCATAAACTTTGTACTCCTAAGGTTTTTGTACTTGTATGTTGCAAAATACCTTTTTACTACCTTTCTGTAGTGCCTATAACTGCTTGTTAACCCTCCGGTGTGAGATTTAGTAGCCTACCGCAGACCCAAAGCCACTTCCTCCCTCCACCCTTTTGTCCCCTCATCCTATATCTTATCCCTTTGGAATAGCTTCTTGCCTACCTCCCCCAGCTGCTATTACTCCCCTGACCACTAGGTGGCAGTCTTTACATACACTATATTCTACCATTAAAACTAACTATCCCTCAGGTCCTACACCCAATTCTTTGGCATTTCAGAACAATTCTAATCCCCCTCTCTGCACAGGAGAACCTCACTCTTGCTTTGCTAAATCATCTACACATATCTGATAAGCTTATATATTCTGCTCCCCAGTTTTCACTTTAGTTACTTCTGTATTATGCCAAACACGAAAAACAGCCGATTTTCTTTTGGCTGAACTTAACTTACTGCTCTTGCCCGCTCCGTTCACCCTGCGGGCTCACTCTGCTCCCCTACCCTACCCCCAATTCCCACACACCCCCAGGGCACCTATCTTTATACTGCTAGAAGCCACACCCCCACCCGACATCAACCAATAGCTCGACATACCTCGTTACATACTCAACCATCTGTTACTAATTTACTCACACCTTCCACTATCTATACTTTCCTCATTAAACAAACCCACCTCATATTTGCCCTTCTATAACCCCTTATTTTCTCATTACTTACATTCCCACATTCTCTCATTATGTCAACCCGTGGCTTACGAAAACTCTCTAATTTCCTCCTCGTGCCCATAATTCTTTCCACTCTACGTCTATCTCATAGCCTCACAGGCTATGAATTCCTAAGCTCCTTTCAATTTCAACACTCCTTTAAACAAACTTCCCCTTTCTATCAGCCTCACAAACCCACAGTAACACTACATCCTCATCAGCCTACCTTCTCCCACAGTTTCACAGATTAAACCATATTAAGTACTTCCAAACCTGAAAAATAGACCCTATTTTATGTAAACTAGCAAAACTTCTACACAATCCTCAGTACCTACTACTACACGGCGACATTCACCCAAACCCAGGGCCTGGTAATACATTCCCTGACTCCCATTCTTCCTTCACCTCTCCCATAACCCCTCTTCTTCCTCAAACTCTCTTCTCATTGTCCACCTCAATATTCGTAGTTTAAATAACAAAATTACCCAACTTCATTGCCCTACTACACTTACATTCCTTTGACATCCTATGCCTCACAAAAACCTGGCTCAAACCAGTTACTAAAGACAATGATATCATCCCTCCAGGTTATAACATCCTTAGAATTGACCGTCCTAACAAAAAGGGTGGGGGGTAGCGATATTGTTTAAATCTGAACTACAGATAACCTCACTAAATACTCAACCTCCCTCACCTAGCAATGCTGAAATCTTAATATCTAAGCTCCAAATTAATGCTAATAATGCTAATAAATCTATATAGATCATTTGCTCTTACATCCCCCCAGGCAACAACATAAGTACTCTTGAAAATATCCTTAACTGGCTTTCCACATCATTCCCACAAGAAACCATTCTTCTTGGAGACTTTAATATTGACTGGAACTGTTGTATTTCTGACAAACCTACATCTCACATTAATCTCTATGGCTTCTATCAAACTATCACCGACCCTACCAGAACCCATAAACCCAGCAACAAACAACCTACCTTAGACTGGATACTAGTCAACAATAACCCCCAATCTTACAATATAGGCATACGTCTTGATGATATTAGTGGCCACTCTCTTATCTTTATAACTAGACAAAAGATCACCATTCCCACTCAACTAATCTTTAGAACCACCCGGTACAAAAAGAACCTGAACCTAGGTAACTTTCAAGCAGAGCTAAAAGCCTGGAATTGGTCACCCCTAAAATATCTACCTCTCAATGAAGCAGTCTCTTTTTTTTTTTTTAACAATACATTCGTAAAAATCCTTGAGCACCATACCCCCTCTCGTACTATTAAAATTAGGAACAAACCTGCTCCCTGGCTCTCAAATGAGACAAGGCAAGAAAATGAGACTGAGAAATAAAATCTGGAATATATGGAGAAGCAACAAAAACCCTACTGATCATTTAAACTTTAGACAGCTCAGGAATGCCACTAGAAAATCAATATTCCTCGATAAAAAAAAAATATTACCTTAAATTCCAACAAACCCAATATCTAAACCCACAAAAATTCTGGTCAGGATTAAATAAATTACTCCATCCTGGACAAGCCAAAACACCTACCACCTCTAACTTGACTCATAATTCTCCCAACAAAATTCCTGATATTTTTAACATTTTTTTTTCAGAAACTGTTCAATCTTTAGCAAATACCTTACACCACCTGTTACCACCACTGACTTATCCTGGCCAACCATCCTACCCCAAAGTATTACAACTGCAGCCTGTCCCAACATCTCTCATACACTCCCTATTTCTTAAGCTTAAACCATGCACTCCATCAGCTGACCTCCTCCCAGCTGAATACCTTCAAATGGCAGCTGGATTGCTTGCCTACCCTGTTTCCATCTTATTTAACAGAACAATTACAGAAAGTTCCATCCCATCCCTTTGAAAAGTCTCATATTATCCCACTGCATAAGGGTAGGAACTCTCAAACTTCTGCCCCATAGCCATACTTTCCCCCTTAGCAAAAATTATGTAGAGATGTAGTCACCATCAGCTACATGATCATCTCCTCCAAAACCACCTGCTAGTTTACTGTCAGCATGGTTTAGACCTTTCCATAGTACTACAACTGCTCTATCCTTTTCTGACTGCATTAATAAAAATCATAACAGCAGCTTACTGTCCTCAGCCCTCTTTATTGACTTCTCAAAAGCATTTGATATGGTTAATCATCAATTACTGTCAAACTCACTCAAATCACTTTCACTAGATACCCAGACAGTTAATTGGTTCAAGTCCTATCTAGGAAATAGGCAACAAGCAGTCCTCTGGGAAAATAAACCATCTACTCTTCTCCCTATAACTCTTGGAGTCCCACAAGGCTCTATTCCGGGACCCCTTCTCTTCACTATTTTCATAAATGATCTGAAAATCTCCCTTTCACAAACCACCTGCATACATTATGCCGACAACTCGACATTAATATGTTCAGCCTCCTCACCTGCTGGACTTCATTCGAGTACCCAAGCAATATTTACTTTAGTTGAAAACTGGTCCCATCAATGCTGTCTCCTCCTTAACCCCCAAAAAACTAAATTGGTACTATTATCTCCCACTCAGAAGTCTCCTATCAACTTCAAAATTACATCTAATAATGGTACTGCAATAACTCCGGACACAACCATCAAACTTTTAGGTGCAACAATTGATCATAATCTAAACTTCGAGACACATATCAACCTAACCATTAAATTAGTTAACAAAAAACTTGGTTTTCTCTAAAGACTTAAACCCTATCTCACACCTCTAGCTAGGACTGCTATTGCCAGAACTCACTTAATCTCCACCCTTCTCTATGCAACCCCAATCTATACCAACTTATCCAAAAATAATCTTCATAAGTTGGAAACAGCCTATAACATAGATAGATTTGTCATTGGTGCCCTTTTTCAAACCGACCACTGCTAAAATCTTAAATTGCTAGGATGGCTGGAATTGCAAAGCCAGATTCTTTTCCAGGAACTTACTACTATACACAAGAGCTTACACCATCCTACAGATACACCCATACTCTCTACCCTCATCTGCCCATATAAAAATCTAACAACCCTTCAATCAACTAATAAGGTACTAGTAGCTACCCTAAAGTCCAACAATAAATCTGGAGATAGCTTGTTCTCAAACTCTACTGGTAACTCTTGGAACACTCTTCCAACTGAATTAATCGCCCTTTCTTCTACCCCACTTTTCAAGAAGCAATTAAGAATCTTCCTTAAAGCCCAATGGCTTTGCCCATGCACAAATCCTGACTGACACTTTCTCCCCTAGCAGGACCATTCTTTACTATCTAACTTTAACATGCTATTTCAGGTGCTCTGATATTCTCCATTAATTCCTACTGTAGTAACTCACCTCCTAAAGTTTGGTAAACTTTATAAAGTACAGTTGTGTGCAAATGTTTGAGTGTATTCACTGTTGCAGTCATTACACTTGGGTTATCCTGCTGGCAGGCTACCCGCAGTCGGCCTGAATTCCAAAGTCTTGGTCCGGTGTCGGTTGCTGTCGCCTCTTCCAAGATGTCAGTTCGCCAGGGGTATAAAAGATGCAGCCAATGCCATTTTCTTCAGTTATTCTTGCCCCAGATGTCAGGTGCCCCCAAAAGGGTAGGCTAAAAAACATTGCTAATAAAAGCATGCACTAAAATAAACAATACTTTCATCTACAAGCAAATACACCACATAGGTTGTATAGGATAGAGAAGTACAGATAAGTCCCAGCAAATAAAGGGAGATGGTGGGTGGGTAACCTGGACTGCAACAGTGAATACACTCGAACATCTACATTTATGGTAGGTACACAACTGTACTATGTTCATCGTGTTTCACTGTTGCAGTCATTACACTTGGGTTGAATCCCAAATCTGAGGTTGGGCGGCTGGGTCTAAATAGAATTAGGAGTGGCTATAAGGCCCTGAAAGACTGTAGTGGCAAAGCCTACTCTGGATTTAGAGTAAAGAGGCAAGTGGTAGTGCTTAGTAAAAGTGTGCACTGAAGTCCAAGTTGCAACCTCCAAAATATCCTTGGTTGGTACTCCTCTGAGGAAGGCTGCTGAGGTGGCTGCTGCCCTGGTAGAATGTGGTCTAATGCCCTTAGGCACTGATTTACCATGTTGTGAATAGCAAAAATGAATGCAGTGTCCTATCCATTTTGAAATAGTCTGCTTTGAGATAGCCTTTCCTTGCGATCCTGCAGCATATGCCACTAAAAGTTGCTCAGTCTTTCTGAAAGCTTTAGTTTTGTCCAAGTAGAAGCGTAGCTGTGTATGTCCAAAGAATGCAGAAGTCTCCCCCCTTTATTCTGCGGGTTTGGGTAAAAAGTAGGCAAATGAATGGTTTCATTAAGAGCCACACTGGACACTACCTTAGGCATAAATGTTGGGTTTGTCCTTAGAGAAACCCTGTCCGGATGGAAGATAATTAGAAGTTATGTCCTTACCATAACGTTCCATGTGGAGTGTTCATCTCGCCTTTGTTCTTACACCTGGGTTCGGAGCCGATCCTCGGCTCCGTGTCGGCCGCTTTGCAAGCTCTGCATCGAGAAGAAGCTCGAGACCAACCTAACTCCCACAATCCCCCTCTGCCTTTACCTCAGATCTAGTTTGCAAGCAAACCAGAAGTCAGAGAGAGAAACACATTCATGCCAAAACAACATAACTGCAAGAACACTTATACATATATATACATATACACAACAACTGCAAAATGCAGAAGCAGAATAACCAAACCAGGCACCAAACTGTACGTTCTTCCTGAGGGTGGGAGGGTGGGAATGTAAGAACAAAGGCGAGAGGAACACTCCACATGGAATGTTATGGTAAGGACATAACTTCTAAATGTGAGAGTGTTCGATCTCGCCGTTTGTTCTTACACCTGGGTAGCGTCCCTAGCTCCATGTTCCTGAGGAACTCACGGGAGAACGTTCTTGAGCACAGTGGAACCAAAGGTTGCCCTGTCCCTAGAAACCCTGTCTACCTTGTAATGAGAAATGAATGTATGTGGTTTAGACCAAGTGGCAGCTGCACAAATAGTGTCTAATGGTAAGCGAGCTGCATGAGCCAGGGATGTAGAAACTGATCTTGTAGAGTGCCCCTTGGGTTTGACAGGTAAAGTTTGCTCTGAAGAATCATAAACGAATACAATGCAATCAGTTAGCCATTTGGAAAGGGTTCATTTAGTAATTGCTACACCTTTCCTGCTGTCAGCAAAAGCTACAAAAAGTTGATCAGATTTCCTGTGATCCTTTGTTCTATCCAAGTAAAATCTAAGTTGTCTATGAACATCCAACTTGTGTAACATATACTCCAACTTATTGGAGTGATTTTTGAAAAAGGTAGGCAGTTCAATGGATTGATTAATGTTATTAATAGAGCAAACTTTGGGGAGAAAGGATGGATTAGTGCGAAGAGATACTCTGTCAGAGTGAAAGATCAGATAAGGGTGTTTAATGGAAAGAGCCTGAAGCTCAGACACTCGCCTAGCGGATGTAATGGCTACCAAAAAGAGGGTCTTCCACGACAAATACTTCAATGGACAAGAGGAGGCTGGCTCAAATGGAGGTAACATCAATTTAGATAATAAAAGATTTAGATTCCAAGGAGATGTAGGAGTTCTAACTGGTGGTCTAATATGGAAAGATCCTTTTAAAAGGCCTTACAAAGTCTGTGAGCCATAATAGGTGCCCCACATTCTTCCACATGAAAGTTGGAAATGGCAGCCAATTGCACTCTTAAAGTGGCAGGAGAAGCTCCTTGGTGGAACAATTCTGTTAAAAACTCCAAGATCTTGTTTAAAGGAGCTATAACAGGGTCCAAATGCTGTGTATTTGCCCAGAACACAAAACGCTTCCATTTACTAGTGTAGGTCTTTGTAGTGGAAGCTTTATGAGAAGCCACTAGTATATTCTGAACTGCAGGTGAGAGAAGATCAGACCTGGCTAAGTAGGGAAGCGGAGCAGCCAAGCTGCTAGATGGAGTGACAAGAGCGAGGGGTGGGGAGCCCCTGACGAGTGGGTCAGTAGATCTGGCTCCGGGTCCAGGATCCCCGAATGCGGTGTGCCAGAAGAAAGGGAAACCAAATTTGACGAGGCCAGAATGGGGCAATGAGGATAATCGTCCTTTGCAGGTCGTTGGCTTTCTGCAGAAATTTTGCAATCAGGGGAAAGGGAGGAAAAGCGTACAGGAGACCCGGGGGCCAATCGTGAACCAGCGCGTCCCTGGGGACTTCCCCTGGAGGGGGTAATAGGGCAAAGTAGCTCCTGCATTTGGCGTTCATTGGAGACGCAAAAAGATCGCAGGAAGGCTGGGCCCACTTGCGAAAAATCTTCTTCGCAACTGACTGTTTGAGGGACCACTCGTGAGGCAACAGGATTGCTCTGCTCAGCCTGTCGGCTATGACGTTGGATGACCCCGGGATATGCGTTGCGATCAGAAAGCGACCCGTGGACTCCGCCCATTGCCATATTCTCATGGCCTCTCTGCATAGCTGATAAGACTTGGCTCCCCCTTGTTTGTTTATGTACCAGACTACGGACATGTTGTCTGTCTGAACTGCAATAGTCCCTAGAGGAAGAAGGGGAGCAAAGTGTTGCAACGCTAGAAACACTGCCCTCAACTCTAGAACATTGATGTGCAGATTGTACTCTAAACTGGTCCATTCGCCTTGGACTGTCTGTCCCTGAAAGATGCCCCCCCACCCTATCTGGGAAGCGTCCGTGGTCACCGTAGCTGTCGGCGTGGGTAGCACAAATGGTCTTCCGCTGGAAAGGTTGCAAGTCTGAAGCCACCAGGCTAGGTGTGATTTGCATGTGTTTGTGATCAGAATTTCGTGTCAGAGGTAGTTGTTGGAACGACCATTGTGCAAACAGTAGCCATTGCAGAACTCTCATGTGCAGTCTTCCCAATGGTATCGCAATGAGAGAAGCTGCCATGAGACCCAAAACCTTCAGAACCAGTTTTGCTGGGGATTTTCTGGATGACAGAAGAAGAGGTATGTGGCTTTGTAGTGAGGCTATCCTTTCTGGAGGAAGCCTTAGAATTAAATGATGCGTATCCAATTCTGCTCCTATGAATGAGATATGCTGTGATGGCTGGTAGTGAAGATTTTTCGAAATTTACGGAAATTCCGAGGTGAACACAAAGCTGTAGTGGGTAATCCCTGGCCTGAATCAGTTGACGCTGGGTGGTGGCAGAAAGGAGCCAGTCGTCCAGATATGGAAACACCTGGAATCCCAGGCGTCTCAGGTGAGACGCCACCACTGCCATGCATTTGGTGAAAACCCTGGGGGCTGATGTCAGACCAAAGGGCAGGGCTCGAAACTGAAAGTGGCTGGCTCCCAGCCAGAAGCGCAAGTGATCCCTGGACGCCCTGGCCATTTTGATGTGGTAGTATGCGTCCTTCAGATCTATTGAGCACATCCAGTCATCCTTCTGTAAAAATGGAAGGATCGATTGAAGCGTAACCATTCGGAACTTTTCTTTCTTGACGAAGGTATTGAGGTTGCTTAGGTCCAGAATCAGCCTCCAGTCCCCTGTCTTCTTTGGAACTAAAAAGAACCTTGAGTAAGTTCCGAATCCTCTTTGGTCCGCTGGGACTGGTTGGATGACTCTTTTCTCTAGCAGCTTTGAAATTTCTATAGCTGCCAGGTCTCGTAGATGGGGCGGCACATCTGGGAGTCTTCTCTTCGGAATGGGGGGCAATAGGAAGGGTATTCTGTAGCCTCTGGTAACAACGCTTTTTACCCAGTTGTCTGATGTAAGATTTTGCCAGGCCTGAGGGTATAAAGCTAAGCGACCCCCGACTGCCTCCAGAGCAGGACAGTCAGGCCTCCTCTCAGGAGTGCTGGAAAGGTTTTCCAGGGGGTGTATCCCTGTCACCTTGGTTTTGCAGACCCCCCCTCTGCCGCCAGGGCGGCGTCTTCCACCTCTGCCCCCTCCTCTGCCTCTAGAGGGGGCATCACCCTGTCTGCCTGGGAAAGATCCTTGGGGTTTTCGAAACCACATTTTTCCACCACGTTGCCCTTTGGGGTACGGTCTGGATGGGGTGGAAAAATGGACTCCGACAGCAGACAGAGTCTTTCCCTCCTGCTCACACCGGGTAAGGGTCTCCTTTACTTTGGGGCCAAAGAGAGTGGCACCATCAAATGGGGCGTTAGTAAAGGAAGACTTGAAGGCTTCCGCAAATGAACATAAGCGCATCCAGGATTGTTTACGAAGAGCAATCGCTGAAGCTGCTGCCCTACTCGATCCTTCGGCTGCGTATGAGATCAGCCTCATGGACGAGTTTACAATGGATGTAAGGGTATTGAGATGTGCTGTAACTTTTTCTGAAACAGCAGCATCTGTAGTACCCTGGAGGGTATCTCCCAACTCTTTGATTAGATCCCTCTGTAGCCGTGTGAAGTGGGTCAAATAGTTCAGGGATCGCATAGAAAAAGCCGCTGAACTAAAAATGCGCTTCCCGTACCTGTCCATAGTCCTAGAATCTCTGTTAGGCGGATGGACAGATGAGGAAGATTCTGACATATCCTTTTTCGTGGCCGCTGCCACCACCATAGCGTCCACTGGCACTCCCTTTGTTAGATAAGCCTTATCCTGAGGGGCAGTAATATACTTGTTAGGCTTTCTAGGGACTGGCTCCACCGTGTCAGGCGTCTCCCACGCCCTCCGAGCAATCAGCTCCATCAATTCATCGAAGGGCGGAGTGACCCAGGAGGAGGAAGGGCGAGCAGCGAATGCCTTCAGCAAGACTGACTCATCCTCAGAAGGGGGGAGGGATTGCCAATCACCTCTCTTGCTTTAGGATCTCCAGGATGTCAGAAAAAGAGACATCCTCTGAGGGTGACTTTGGGGACCCTTCTGACTCATCCAAGTCAGAGTCCGATGTCAATGATTCTTGTGGAGAATCTAAGTGTCTCCTCTTACACAGTCTTTTCCTAGGGACTTCTTCGGGGGGAGCATCCGAAGAAGCCTCCGAGGAAGAGGGGGCACCCTCCAGGGGTGGCTGAGACACAGGTGCTCGACGCTTAGATGTGGCCGTGGGTGCAGAGGAGGATAACGGTCCTTTATGGGGAGGAGAAGCTGTTTCTGCTGATGTGGTTGTCTGGGTAGACAACACCTTCCTCATGAGGTCGAAGGCCCCCGGGTCCCGAGTCTAGGTATCTCCCGGTTCCGAGGAAATGGGAAGAATCCCCGAGACAGGCACCGAAGGCATCGACCCCGAGGACGGAGCCAAGTCGATCCGAGCCGAGGCCCCAAGAGGGAGCGTCGGAACCGAAACATCGGTCCGACTCTCGGTCCCGGAACCAAGGATGGATCTTCGGCTCCGAGACTCCGGTACCTGATCCGACGGAGTCGAGGTGAACGGAGCCGACCAAGAGAAGGACGGTTCTGGCACCGAGGGCTCCACAATCAGCAGATCAGCCTCTTCCGGCTCCGAAGACTGGACAGGTCTCGGAGGAGGAACAGATGGAGATAAGGGAAGGCCTTCGAGTCTCGACACCAACTGAGAGGAGACCGAGATGAGTTTGGATAAGGCCGTATTCTCCATTAACTTCTGCACCACGCGGTCTACATCGGTGTCGGAGAGGGGTCTGGAAGAGCGCGTCGAAGGAATCGAAGACGGAGCCGACCTCAACAGTGTCGGGGGAGGGAGCTCCGTCACCGGTTCCAAGACTCGAGGCTCGGAAACTGACAACAGTTGAACACTCGGCCCCGAAGACTGTGGAACCGGTGATCGAACTTTAACTGAAGAGCTCGGAGCCGATGACCTGGGCTCAGACGTCTTCGATTCCTTCGAGGACTTGGATGCCTGGTCTGAAGCATCCAGAGCCTCTTGAAAGGTAGGTTTTAAAAGACCCCTATCCATAAGTTTCCTGCGCCTGTCATGACCCTTCCACTGAAAGAATGACAAATTGAACAGTCTTCTTGCAGATGGAGAGGGCCAAGACAGTAGACGCAGGAACTATGGTTATCAGTCACTGACATCTTTTGCCCACACTGGCAACGCTTAAATCCAGACTTAGCTTTCTCAGACATCTTAGATAAAGCTAACAAAGATAAAGTTAGTAAAATGTCAAGTCCAGTAGGTATATGTCTAATCCGGTAATTTAGTCAAATCCAGTAAAAGGTCAATCCGGTAATCAATCCAGTAAAGGGTGGGGTTAGGCCCCGAGGGAAAACTCTAATAAAGTTTAAATAACTTTATATGGAACCGAGAATTCCTCTAAACACTATAACACACACACACAGTCACTTAGATAACTTTTTAGAAAAAGAAATTCTTAAGAAATACAAGAAAAAAGATATAAATCTTAGCTTAAGGTTGCTCGAGCTCATCAAACTGATGCGAACGCTGCAGCGGCAAACTAGATCTGAGGTAAAGGCAGAGGGGGATTGTGGGAGTTAGGTTGGTCTTGAGCTTCTTCTCGATGCAGAGCTTGCAAAGCGGCCGACATGGAGCCGAGGATCGGCTCCGAACCCAGGTGCAAGAACAAAAGGCGAGATCGAACACTCTCACATTAAAAGGTTCCACAGCCATTAATGCCTGTAACTCTGAGACTCTTCTTGCTGAAATTATTGCTAGGAGCAGAGCGGTTTTCCATGATACGAATTTTATCTCAGCTGTATTGGCTGGCTCAAAAGGAGGCAGTGTGAGTTTTTCCAAGACAAAATTGAGGTCCCATGCAGGAATTGGTGCTCTCCTTGGACGTCTTATGTTTTTGGCCCCCCTGAGGAACTGCCTAAGCAATGGATATGAAAAAATAAGCGGGTCAGTATTGTATTCAGCTGAAATGGCAGAGGCATGGATCTTAATTGATGAGAAGGATAGGCCTTTGCCCAGCATCTCAGTTAGGTATTGCAAAATCTGAGGAATATTTGGAGCAAGCGTGCCAATTCCTTGTGCCTGGTTCCAAGCACAGAATCTCTTCCATTTTTCTGCATAAGATTTTCTGGTGCTGGGCCTCCTGGCCTCCAAAATGACATCCATAACCGCTTTAGAGAGAGGTGTATTCTGAATGGTCACAGTATCCGCCATGCAGCTAGATTTAGAGTTCTGAGGTGGCTGTGCAGGATCTGATTGTTTTGTTGGGTCAGTAAATGAGGAATTTGAGGCAATGTCCAGGCTGGGCCTTGGGACAAGCTCCTTAGGATTGGGTACCAGTGTTGGCGTGGCCAATCCAGGGCAATCAGAATCATTTGTGGCTTCTCTTGTCTGACCTTTAGGAGTACCTTGGGGAGGAGAAGCAGTGGAGGAAATGCATATACTGTAAGGTTGTTCCAGCTGAATGACAGAACATCCACTTTCCATGCTTGTTTGTGATAAGTCCTTGTGCAGAATCTCTGAAGTTGGCAGTTGTGAGGGGAGGCAAAAAGATATCTGGGCATCCGCATTTTCTTGTTATCATGCTGAAGATTTGTGGATCTAGTTTCCACTCGTGAGGGTCCATGAGTTTTCTGCTTAGTTCATCTGCCAGAGCATTTGTTTTTCCGGGCAGGAATTGTGCTTGCAGGTGTACTTGGTAAGTCAATGCTGTGTTCCACAAAATCATGGCTTGTCTGCAGAGGGGTAGGAATGTGTGCCCCCCTGCTTATGTACCACATGACTGTGGTGCTGTCAGTCTTTATCAGCAGCTATCCTGAATGAAGTAGGTCCTTGAAGGCTGTCAGGGCATTTTGTACAGCTAGCATCTCTTGTTGATTGATGTGTAGATGCCTTTGGCTTGGGGGCCATGTGCCCTGAATACATTTTCCTGCCATGTGGGGCCCCCAGGCATAATCTGATGCATCTGTTGTTAGTGTTTGCCTGGCTGTGAGTAAAGTTAATGGATGTCCCTTGTTGTGGTGACAGGCCTGTGCCCACCATCAAAACTCCTGTTGCAGGCAGGGAATGACTGAAATTAATGATTCCAGGCTGTGGCAATGTTGAGTCCAAACACTTTTTAGGTACCAATTGTAATTTCCTCATATGTAGTCTTGCATATGGAATTAGCAGAATGCATGAGGCCATGTAGCCCAGAGCCTGCAGAATTTTTCTTGCAGATAACTGGGTCTTTGTTGCCATATTTTCGAAGCAAGAAGTCAGTTGCCTTTGTTTGCCTGGCGTGAGATAAGCCATCTGGGCAGTTGTATTTAAGCTTGCACCCAGGAATATTATCTCTTCAGAGGGTACTAGTTTTGATTTCTTTTCATTTACTGTGTACCCTAGGCAAATTAGTCATCTTTTTACAAATGCCAGATGCTTTAGTAGAATGTCTTTGGCCTCTGCTTGAATAAGGCAGTTGTCCAAGTAGGGATATATTTGAATTCCTCTTTGTCTGCAAAATGCAATTACTGATGCCAGGCATTTTGTGAAGACCCTGGGCGCATTAGATAAACCAAAGGGCAGTGCAGAGAATTGGTAGTGCATTGAGCTAGCTATGAATCTGAGGTATCTTCTGCAAGATTGTCTGACTGGGACATGCAGGTATGCCTCTGAGGTCCAAAGTTACAAGCCAAGCCTTTTTGCCCAGCATGGGCAAAAGTTGCTGCAGAGTCAATATTTTGAATTTCGGAACGTCCAGAAAAGTATTTAGAATAGACCGGTCCAGAATCCATCTCCATGCTTTGTCCTTTCTTGGTACTAAGAAAAGTCGTGAGTAAAATCCTTGTCCCTGCTTTTGTCGTGGCACTGGCTGAATGGCCCTCATGTCCATGAGAGATGAAACTTGGTTTTGTGTCACTGCCCATTGACTGTGTGGCAGGTCTGGCATACCTTTTGCTTTTGGAAGGGTGTGAAAGTGGAACCTGTAGTCCTGAGAGACTATATTCAAGACCCATTTGTCCTGGGTAATCATGTGCCAATTTTGTGAAAAAAGTGCTAGCCCCCCCCCCCCCCCCAAGGGTGCTGCCAAAAGATAAATGCTTGGCATTGGCAGAGGGAAGTCATTGGGACTGTTTCCTATATGGCTGTGTTTTGTCTTCTCCGCTTTTGGAGGTAGAAGCACCCCACTGTTTGGGCCTGTATGAGCCCTGGGGCTGTTGTCTGTCTCTAGGGCGTCTGTATCTGCCTCTTTATGGCCTGCCTGACACGGGAAAGGACCAATTTTTAGAAGGCCAGTGCCTGCTAAATCTGGGTGGCTGCACCTGTAAGAAATCATTCACTGTCTGCATAGATTTAGCTTTATCCTCCATTTTCTTTAACACCTCTTCTGCCTTAACACCAAACAAAGTATCATGCTGTAATGGAGCATCCAATAATTTTGCTCTAACATGATCAGGCAGAGTCAGTTGCTTTAACCAAGCATGCCTTCTAATGACAGAGCCTGTTACAGCAGCCCTGCAAGAGGCCTCCAGTGAATCATAACCACATTGCAAAGTATGTTTTCCCACTTGTTCAGCTGCATGCAATAAATCCTGCAATTCCTTGTTCTCAGCACATTCAGAATTTGTCAACATTTTCTGTTTCAACAGAGACATTAAATACTGCTGATATTTAAGCATATGAAATTGACAATTTAAAGCCCTTACAGCCAAGGTAGCAGAAGTGTAAACTTTTTTCCCCCATCTGTCCAGTGCCCTAGAATCTCTGAGGGGACAGGGTTTTTTTGCAGTAGCAGCCTTGACCCCTTTGAGACCCTTTGAAATAGTTTATGGGTCAGCTGCAGGATTTTTATATATAAATTTATGAGAATCTGGAACCCTGTAGTATGTCTGGCTTACCAGGTGCAGGAGGTAGAGAGTCGGGAGACAGGCCGGACTCTGAAAATACATCATCTACAATGTCTAGAACAGGAGGAATAGCAAGAGGTCTATGCTGAGGTAGTAAAAGAAAGTCTCTGAGCCTTTTCTTAGAATCAGAATAATCTTGGCTCTCCCAGTGGAAATGCTCCCTCATGGTATGCAAGGTTTCCCCAAATGAGTAATCCTCAGGAGGAGAAGCTGAAGGAATAGATTTTTCAGCATCAGTATCCTCATAGGGAGGAATAGAGCATCCCTGCTCTGAAGAGGAGACAGAAGAAATGGAAACCTCATCAGAGGAATCATATTCAGTGTCTTGCCTAGGCCTCTCATCGGGAGGGGGATGGGAACCCCTGATCAAAGTAATTAGGTCTTCAGCCATTTTGAGCATCTGTTTCTTAGGCATGGAAGTTTGTCCTGGAGAGTGCTGTACTTGTTTCTTTGTCTTTAAAACTGTTTTAGTCTGTCTTTGATGCTGAAGTTGGCTTGATATAAAGCTGTGTAGGTCTGAAAACACCCTCAGAAGCCGATGCCTGCTCATCAGCTCTGGACCCATCTGAGGGATTAGTTTCCGAAGGCCCAATACCTTGAGTATCCAGAGGCCTAGCTGTCTCCACGTGGGAGTCGGAGGCGGCCTGTGGCTCTGAGGTGGCGGGTGTCAGGGGCTGCGAAATCGCCTCACTGAGAACCGGCGACTGGCCTAGAAGAGGCTTCATCGTCGGTTTTGGACCTCGGATGCCTGTCCTTTTCTTTTTCCTTACGCTTTTTATGAACTTCGGTCATCGGCTGTTCCGACGGCATTATGTAGTTAAACCTTTGGCCAAAGTAATGAAAAGCAAAATCGTACCGACGCTTAATAGTGCGTTGGTTAAATCTAGCACAAAACCGACAACTAGCAACATCGTGGTCACGGCCTAGGCAAGGAATACAGTAAGAGTGAAAATCCTTATGAGGTATTTGCTTCCTACAAGAAATACAATTGTTAACTTTTTCTGACATTGGTCTGGAGCAAGAAAAAAGTTTCCCTAATGGGGTACTTACCTTTATAGAACACTTCGGATCTGAAATTCAATTTCGAAAATCTCAGGAGTCGGCCGACCGGCACTTTCGAACTGCTTTTGCTTCGGGCACCGTGCAGCAAGAAAGACTGAAGAAAATGGTGTCGGCTGCATCTTTTATGCCCCTGGCACACTGACGTCAGGGAAGAGGTGACAGCAACCTTCGCCGGACCAAGACTTTTGGAATTCAGGCCGACTGGATAGCCTGCCAGCAGGATAACCCAAGTGTAATGACTGCAAAAGTGAACATACAATGTTACCCTAAAAAAAATGTTTTATTAATCCTTTTACTCAAAATTTTTAACTTATTTATTTAGTCGGGTATGTTGATATGTTACTGTAACAGTACTATATAAATGTTCCTGTATTTTAAATGTTTTACCTCGTCTGACATTATCTGTATTGTATATGGTCAAGATTTCTGTCTTGTAAATTGTCAATGTGGAGCTTTTCTCCCTGGGCCTCCGCTGAAAATGGAAATACATCCAGTCGGACTATCCCGGTCAACAAATGCAAAATAAATAAATAAATACATTGGAAGCCAACATTAAAGTGGGTGGGTTTCTCTCTGATAATCTCTGCTTGAGCAGAGGAACCAGGCAGGGATGTCCTCTTTCACCTTTGTTATTTGCGCTATATTTAGAACCACTGGCATATAAAATAACAGACTCAGAAATTCAAGGTTAGAATTGGTATGTTAGTCAAGAAAAGTTGGCTCTATTTGCAGATGTTGCTATTTTATATCTGATAAAACCAGGAAAGGATATTTCAGTGTTCTAGAACATTTTGAGGCAGTTTCAAATCTTTTCAGGATACCAAAACAAAGGCAATAGCTGTAAATTATGTACCCACACATGAACTGGTTCACCAATATCCACATTCATGGGAACATGATAAAATGAAGTACTTAGGAGTATGGATTAAAAGGATTCCTGTGTGGCAGCTAAGGGTATGTGAGAAGAGACTAAACAAACGATAATACAAAAACTGAGAAATTGGAAGCTTGTTACATTCCTATGGATAGCAAGACACGAGCAGTTAAATGTTTTAGTCCTTTTAGCTTTATACATGTCAAGCATATTTTTATCAACCAAAGGAAAAGTTGTGGATAGCAATTAATAAAGAGCTAAAGGATTTTTATCTGGGTGGGAAAAATGGCAAGAGTCAAGTGGGATTAGCTGATTCTTCCAACAAAATAAGGCGGATTAGGATTACCTGATTTGAAGGAGTACTTTACAGCTGCACAGTTAAGGTTCCTACACATAGCACAAAGTGGAAAGGGATGACGATGAAACAGTGGCGAAGCTCAAGAAACAAGGAGAGCCTGGGATTTTGGATGCAGATCCTTAAGGAGAATAACAATAACCATGCAGAATACTATATTCATAAAGTAGCAGAAAGTATTCTAAGAACTAAGTCAACATGGGAAAGGAGAAAGGAGATTCTGCCGATAGGGATGAATACAATTAGGGATGCATACAATTAGGGATGCAGACAAAAGGCAAGAGGGGGCTTGGTAAAACAACCAAGGTATTGAGAGCAAATAATTAGAAAGGGAAAGGTAATAGAATGGGAAGAGGCTAAGAATTTATTTGGATTGCAGGCTAGAGACAGACTTCCCTATCGGTGATTGATTCAGAATATAAGCAAAGAGAAAGAAAAAGGAGGATCCAAAGTGAAACACCAGCACTGGTAGAGTTTTTAGCAGAATCCAGAACACAAACTGCTGTTACAAAGGGAATAACTAGTAAAGCATACAAAATATTGCATGATAATTATAAGAATTAATCAGAGGAGGTTAGAAAAGATTTGGAAGAGAGATTGGATAAGCAATCAAAAAGATCAATGGGGGAGGGATGTATGTATGTCTCCCAAATATGCAACAAAGTCTAGAAAATTTAGGATCTTTGCTTGGAAGTGTCTACATAGGTATTTTTATACCCCAAGTAGACTTCGGATAGCTTTTCCTCAGATAGACAGCAAATGTTGGAGGTATGATGAGAAGAAAGAGGTAACTGGGATCATATTTTCTGGGAGTGTAATGATTTGGCAGACTATCAATTCCCCTGCAAAGTGCTTTGTCAGAGATACTAGGTTAGCAAATTGGTATAACTAAGGAAATGATTTTTTTGAGCTATGAATTGGAACTGCCTAGACATAGCAAGGCCTTGCTGAGTATAATTATGGTGGCTTCCAAAAAAGCAATTACTAGAAAAAGGAAATCAAAGTCTTAACCAACTTTACTAAGAGCAGTGACTATAGTAGAACAAGTAAAACGACTGGAAACCGGATATGGAGCAAATTACATAAATAAAAATGGGAAATATGGGAACAATACATGCAGAGAAGGAACGAGGTTTAATAGAAGGCAGGATATGAATGAGCTATGTAACGTTTGACAGTGACTTGATAGATTATAAGTGATGTAGAATGCTTGCAACTACAATTATGTCAATGTGGTTTATTTTCATTAATATAAATGCATGCTTGCCTATATTATATGTGATAATTTAATAAAGATGTTTTTTTTTTTAAAAAAGAATGGATTGGTAGCAGTCGCAGCAAAATCCAATTCACTTAGCTAATCAAATGAAGTGTCTGCTCTCCTACTGGAACACTCAACTAGTGTTGCAGAAAAACATAAGGCAGATAAAATTTACTAACATCCTTGAAGTTCCTGAAATACAAAGTCAAAATTGCCTCTGAGGATCCTAATAACGAAAAATTCTCTTAACACAGTCAAAAGACACAATGTTTAGATTAAATGTAGAGTTGATCCTGACAAACCTGTAGCAGAAGGGTAAAGTATTAAAACTGGAGAGAGCAGAGTGTTGTGGAAAATGACTATTCACTGTACACCAGGCAGAAGAGAAGCAAATTTATCCCAGCAATCAGGGAATGTTGATAGGTAGGTATTCGATTCAAGCTGCTGTTTTCAGAATATTTTTTCCTGGAGGATCAATTACATTTTTTGGAAGAAGAACACGTTAAGAGGAAGTAACGTTTATCCAACAAAAAGCAAGGCAGCCAACAGAAGGGGGAAACTCTTCTCATTCTGCTAAGATTTTATGAGCAAGGCAATGGAAGCATTTGGATTCCCTGATACAATAATAAAATGAATTAGGAGGATATATGAAGGATCAGAGGCAAGAATTTAAGTAGGACAGATCCTCTCAGATAACTTTTGTTTGAACAGAGCAGTCAGACAGGGGTGTCCCTCTTTGTTATTTGCTTTATACTTAGAGCCACTGACAAAGAAAATACAGGATTCAGAAAATCAAGGATATAAATTGTATGCTAATCAAGAAAAATTGGCTTTATTTGCAGATGATATCATTTTGTAGCTAATAAAGCCAGAAAAAAACTCAGTGTTGTGGAAAATTTTCTATCAGTTTCAAGTCTTTTCAGAATATAAAATTAAGATAAAACAAAGTGTATAGTGGTAAATTATACACCCACATATGAATTGCTTCAGCAATATCCATTTTTATGAGGACATGATAAGATGAAGCACTTAGGAGTATGGATTAAAATGGCTCCTACTATGGCAATTAAGGATAACTGGGGAGAGACTAAAAATACAAATCAAAAACTAAGAACCTGAAAGCACTTTTTTAACAGATATGGATAGTAAGATACAAGCAGTGAAAATGTTTTTAGTGCCTTTAGTTTTATATACAGATCAGACAAATTTTTATCAACCAAAGGAAGTTGGGGACAGTAATTAAACAGTTGAAAGAATTCATCTTGGAGGAGAAGACAAGTGTTAAGTGAGATACATTGATCCTTGTCAACAGAACAACACAATTTGGGATTACATGATTTGAAGGGATACTCTAGTTTAACTGCAGTCTTATCTCCAGAGAAGTAATAAAAACCTTGTTTAACATGTCCAGTAGTTCAGCATGTTAAACTGTAGAATAATTTATCAGTTAACATCTCCGGAATGTCTTCATCATCTTTCTCATTAATCCCCCATCCAAAAAACTTAACGTCAACATCTGATTCAGAAAGCAAAAGAGGGAGGACAAACCCCCCTCCCTCTCATCAGCTGTCTGGGAAACAGACTAACAAAGTTAGTCAGGAGGATATATAAATCACTGGAACAAAAAGTAGAGATGTGTAAAATCTTATCCCAACAGTGTATGTTCTTCTCTTCACTGTTGCAGTTTTCACAAGTGGGATCTTGTGTCAAGGACAGAACAGCATCTGGCCAGTATACCAAGCCTCTAGGTCTTATAGGGACTGCACATTACACACATGCTCCTTGCGTAAGATGTTGAGCATAAAGGTGATGTACAGATGCAAATACTTGTAACTTAATTGCCCCCAGGAGTAACAAAGCACCCCCAGGGACAAAGAGGAAGATATACATTAAGAAAAGAAAGAAAAGGAAGCAAGAGCTCTTCATCTGGTAAGGAAACAAAACACAGGGGCAGGAACTATAACAGAGGGGGGAGGGAAGGAGGGAGGGACTGAATACTGCAAAAGTGAAGAGGTGGACATCTACTGTTATGGTAAGATTTTACAGAACTGTACTATGTCCTTCCATATCACTATTGCATCATTCTTCACAGATGGAAGAGTATGAGAGCTTAGAGGAAGGCTGGGAAGAGGAAAGCACAGAACATCCCTCTACAAACACATGTAAGATAACACTGGCAAAACCAGCCCTGGTCCTGGAAACATTCAATTTATAATACTTAGTAAAAGTATGAATAGAAGTCCAAGTAGCAGCTTCAAGGATGGAGTTTGTGTCCGCACCTTTGAAAAAGGCACCAGAAGAGGCAACTGCCCTTGTAGAATGAGCCTTTACTGATAAAGAAAGGCATTAGCCATGAAAAGAACAACAAAAGCAAATGGCTTTAGAAATTCAGGAAGAGGTGGCTTGCTCGGGTACACCTAAACCCAGAGTTTTGGGAAGAAAAAAATGTTGCTCAGATTTGCAAATAAAGTTATGTACTCACAGTAACATTCCATCTATGTTGTCCATTTTCATTCTGCCCTCATCTAATGGGTTTGGATACGATCCCTCTGATCTGACTCCACCATTGCAAAAGCTTGTGGCAACCAAAAAACACTCGAGCTTCTCCCTTACCCACAATGCACCAACCCCAATTATCTCAGATCTTGTTTGCTGCCGCCTTAGTAGAAAGGAAAAGATGAAAATCATCATGGAGACGCTATATCTGGAGTTTATGTTAAAAAAAAATACATGTCCTCTAAACACTCATTCTTCCAGAAGCCTTAATGATAGGGGATGGTGGGAGGGGAGTTGAGGAAGAATGAAAATGGACAACACAGATGGAACGTTATGGCAAGTTCATAACTTTTTTATGTGATGTTGTCAATTTTCATTCTGTCCTCAACTGATGGGACAGAGTGCCCAGCTACTTCATTTCCAAGGTAGACTCAAGGAATGATATTCCTGAGCACCACAGAACCAAAAGATGCCCTTCCTCTAGAGAACAGATCTAATAATGTAATGAGTAGTAAAGGTATGAGGAGTAGCCCAAGTAGCTTCTCAACACAATGGCTAGGACTTGGTTCCTCCCTGTTTGCTGATGTACCAGACACCTGACATGTTGTCTGACTGTACTGCCACTGTCCCAGAAGGGAGAGCTTTCTGAAATGCCAGCAACATCAACAGCACTGCTCTCATCTCTAGGATATTTATATGCAAATTGGCCTCCTCAGGGGACCAAGTGCCTTCGGCTGTGTTCCCTAGATAATGCCTCCCCCACCCTAGCTGGGAAGCATCTCTGGTCACTATGGCCTTGGGCTGAGGGGGAATGAAAAGATGACCTAGTAGAAACCTGGCCTGAATGAATTCACCACTTGAGATCTGTCTTGCAGATGCGAGTGATTCTTATCTTGATAAGGCTGATAAATAACTGAACACTGAGCAGCTAACATCCACTGAAGAAATCTCATATAAAATCTGGTAAGTGGTACTAACGTTACTGTTGTTGCCACTGATCCCAGAGCCTGAAGACCAGTCAGGCTGAAATCGAGGTGCTGCAGATCATCTTTTCTGACAAGGAATCTTATAATCTGAACTCTCAGTAGCGGAAGGGAAGCAATGGTTGTTTTTGTACTGAGAACTGGTCCTATAAACTCTAAACTGAGTTGGCTACAGATGAGATTTGTCATAGTTTATGGTTAGCCTCAGAAGACAGTAAGTCAGGAGAACCTGGTCTCTTGCACATACGAGTTGATCCCTGGTCAGAGCAGTAATGAGCCAGTCATCAAGATATGGAAACACTCGGAAACCTTGCAGTCTCAGGTGAGCTGCTACTATGACATACACTTGGTGAACACCCTAGGGGCAGTGGTGAGTCCAAAGGGCAGTACTCTGAATTTATGACTGGCTCCCATCCAGAAGTTTAAGTACCTTCTGGACCATCTGTTCATCTTTATACTGAAGGTATGACAGTGCCCATCCTAAAGGTCTATACAGCACATCGAGTCATCCTTGCATAGAAAGGAGAAGATGGACTGAACTGTGACCATCCAAAACTTGGTTCTTCGAACTGTCTTGTTTAGTTTAGAGAGATCCAGAATTGGTGTCCAGTCCATTGTTTTCTTTGGCACCAAAAAGAACCTTGAGCAAGTTCCAGATTCTATCGGGTCTAGCGGGACCTCTTGGATAACACTTTTCTTCTAGCAGCTTTTGTATTTGAATTGCTGCTTGTTCACTAAGACTAGGTAGAACATTGGGGATTTTTCTTGAGATTGGAGGTGAAAGAGAAAAGGTTTTTATATAGCATCTGGAAATAATACTCTGCACTCGTGTCTTTTCTTACATCTAGCCAGGCTCTCTGGTGCATGGAAAATTGTCCCCAGATTGTCTTCAGAAGTGGACATTCTTTCAGGAGCACTGGTAGGGTTTGTCAAAGAACGATTCTCTGGAACCCTGGCTCTGAGGGCCACTTCATCCACGGGGGGGGGGGGGGTGTCTTTGTCCATTAGAATTCCCTCATCTGCCTCTGGGGGAACCTTCACCATGTGTAAGACCTACTTAACCATATTTTTTAACCACCTTGTTGATTCCTGGAAAAAGTTTGTTTAGGAGTTGAAAAATGCGTACCCACAGCAGACAGGGTCTTTCCCTCTTTTTCACATCTGGACAGACCATCTTTTATTTTGGGGCTGAATAAAGACATTCCGTCAAAAGGACCATTGATGAAAGAAGAATTGAAGGGCTCTGCAAACTCACAGGGAAACATCCATACATTTCACCTTATGGAAACGGATAAACCCACTGCCCTTGAGGTTTCTTCCAATACATGCGAGATCAACCTCACAGATGAATCGGATAAGGACTGTAGGGTCTTCAGATAGGAAGTAACAGATGCCTGAACTTCATCAGAAACAGCACCCAACAGAGTAATTGATAACTCCTTGATCAAATCCCTCTGTAGTAGTAAAGTGTGCCAAATAATTCAGAGACCTCAAAGTGAAGGTCACTGAAGCATAGACATGCTTCCTAAATCTATCCATCGCCTTTGACTCCCTTTTGGGGAGATGGATAGTGGAACTTTCCTCAGCTAGTTCCTTCTTGGTTGCCACCACAATGACCATGCCATCAACAGGAAGTCCCTTCCCTCAAAACTGCCTATCCGCAGGTGGTGCCATTATCCTAGCTGGTCGGTGAGGAATGGGCTCCATGGTGTTGGGGTCCTTCCACTCCCACCATGAGATAAAGTCAATGGGCTCATCAGCGGGTGCTGTCACCCTGGTGGTAGAGGGACCAGTACCAAAAGCCTCCAGGAGAACAGATTCCTCAAACACAGGGCTGCTAGATATCCAATCACCTCTCTGTTTAAGGATTTTTAGGATGCCTCCAAAGGAGACATCTTCAGTAGGTGATTGTGGGGACCTTCCACAGTCATCGAAATCTGTCTCTTCAGTGATGGACTCCTCCGGGGAGTCCAAGTGCTTCCTCTTATATGTCCTCTTTTTAGGGACCTCCTCAGGGGGGTGCTCTTTGGAGGTAGTAGAAGATGAGAGATAATTACAACTCCCTGGGTGGGTGCCTGGGGTTTTTGGTACTTGCTGTCCCTGTGGAAGGAGATGGTGAAGCTCTGAGCACTGACGCATCGCAGTAGAAGACTCAGGATCTGAGGGGATTGGATCTGTCAGAACCGTCGAGGCAGAAAATACTCTCTCTGCAAATTCAAAGGCAGAGCAGCTTGGAAAGAGACAGGATGTCGGATGCAAGAAGACAAGCTTCTGAATCGTAGGCATCCTCTGCTTCAAGGGTAAAACCTCAGAGGTGGAAGCCAGAGCACAACTGTCCAATGTTGAGGGTCCAAGGTGCACAGACAGCTCTGAAAGCTTCAAAGCCAAATGCAACAACTCGGATCTGACAGGCAGACTACAGCTCCAGGTGCTCTCCAGATCCGAGGGGATAGGAGCTCTCAGAGATGATCTCAGAACCAAGGAGAAAGTTATCCTCAGATCAGAGCCACACAGATCCTGATGATGAGATCCAAAAACTCTGAAACTACAGAAGTCAGAGGAGGAATCTGTAAAGGAGTACAAGTAGATATATGGTTCTCCTGACCCAGAGTGGTAGAAGCCAAAGGAAGACCAAGCTGGCGCTGCTCCAAGAGAATCGTCTTCACCAGTCTCTCCACATCTTTTTCTGCAAGGCTTCTGGAAGAATGATTGGAGTATCTGGACAAAGACCTGGTTCTTTCTACGAATGGAGAAGGTATGCTGTCAGGGACCAGATCCAGTGATGGAGAGTACCTTGTTCTGGGAAGTAATTTGGCAGTCTGAAAGTCAGGTTTGGAATGCACTGTATCTGCTGAAGTCAGATCTGAGAGCTTTGACTTTTATCAGATCCAATAATTTTTCCTTCTTTCCTGTTTTTGGATCCAGGTTGAGACCAGCTCCTTATGAGATCTCTTTCCTGAGCAGTCCAAAGCTGAGGAGGAGGAAAAAGAGCTTTGGAAAAGAGGATTTTATAGTCTTAAAGGAAGAGCTCTCGGATATAACCTTTCCAAATGAAAAAGGAAGAAGGCCATTCAATATCAGCTTATTCTTGTGTTCTACTAATGTGTGAGGATTAAAGTCATGAAATATAGAGAAATCCTCTTATAAATGGAGAGGACTTGAACAGACACACAGTGTGTGGGCATTGGAAAGTGGCACTTTGTGTCCACACTTCGAACACTTTTAACCTGCTGGTTTATCCACCATCAGCAATCAAAATAATCTAAACAATAAAAGAAAAAGATACTATAAGAAAACACTGAAAAAAACGTTTTTAATTTTTTTTTTCTTTTTTTTAAATAGAGAATTAAGAGAAAAAGAAAAAAACGGATAACACCAACATTGCCAAGTAAGCTACAACAGTGTTGTAGAAGAGAATAAGATACTACCAATAGTATCCAAGAGGCACAAAAAAATGTACTGTAAAAAAAAAAAAAAATGTTAGAAATTACAAGAAATTAAAAAATGACGGTAAGGGACAGTAAACAAAAAAGTTTTTAAATAAGAAATACAAAGACTATAAAACTTGCTTGAGAGAGATGGAAGGCCATGTCTTTTCCTTGAAGTGGCAAATGAGATCTGAGGTAACTGCGGGTGGTGCACTGTGGGTATGGGAGAAGCTCAAACATTTTTTGGTTGCCACGAGCTTTAGCAATGGCCGAGTTGGACCTGAGGGATCCGATCTGAAACGATCAGTTGAGGAATGAATGAAAACTGACATCAGATCCTTCTTTTATCCCAATAATATCTGAGCTATTTATGCAGGTCCAAGGTGTGGAGAACATTTTCACTAGCAGACTGTGAAGAATGAAAAAAGTAAGAAAGTTGAACAGACTAACAGACAACTCATTAACTACCTTGGGCATAAAAGAATGACTAGTACGAAGAGACATCCTGCTTATGAAAAAAACAAAAAAGGTGGAATAGCCATAACAGCTTGAAGTTCAGACACTCTCTTGGCAGATGTTAAGAGCCAATAGTAGAACAGTCTTCCAAGTACAAAGTTGTAAGGAAGCTTGAGTCATTTTTACAAGTATAAAATGGCGGTCTCAGGAAGGAGGAATAAGGCTTTCTTGGGGGTCTGATATGAAGGAATACTTTAAGAAATTGCTTGACCTCAAACAAAGAGGCCAAAGGAGGGTTCAAAGGCAGACAAGCAGAGACTGCTGACAGGTAAGCATCAACTGATGAATATGCCAAGACAGAATGGGGCAGATCACACAAATTAGACAGTACCAAATGAGCCCCCTATTTGAATTTCTCCAAGTCTTTTGGGTTTCTAATACCATGGCAGGAATGGACCTCATTCCTAAGTCAAACTGCAATTAAAGTTCATGAAATTAGTATTGTTTCAATCTTTAATGTCAGACAGAAGTGCTCTTTGCAGCACCCAAAATGTGCCCAGTAATCATAGGATTACAGGAATTACTAGGCTATTGGCCCTAAGGCCCTTACAATGCTAGCCAAGAATTTAGCCCATGTTCTGACAAGTCAGCATCTGATGCCCCTTGTCCAGCAGGGATACAGATGGAATCCCAAGGGTGTAATTTCTGTTCCCCATCCAGTTATCCAGGCTGCGCTTAAAAAGGGTTAATGAGGTAATTTGTTTGATGTGGAGTGGGAGTCTATTACACAGACAGTGGAGTCTCTGGGACACAAATCTGTCCCACCAACAAGTCCTATTGATGTCGCCGACCAGGTTGAGGTTGCGCATGTGGGTTACTCAAGTGGAGCTTGACTTGCGGATATGCAGCAGTCCCATCAAGGCAGGGTCTGAGATTGCTTTTTATGCCAGACAGAGATCACCTCTAAGGAGTATGTAGGAGACTGAGTAGGGGACAGGGCCTTCAGCTTATCTGTGTAGGGGAGATGTTTGAGGCCCTGGATTTTCCTGGTGAGGAACCTCTATGGTCTCTCCAGATGCTGCATGTGCTTTGTGAGGTACATGTCGAAATGGGCATTGTACTCAATAATGGGTCTTATAAGGGAAGAATACAGGGATGTTATGACCACCTTTGTCTCTGGATGAGATACCCTTACTAATGAGATGGACCATGTAGAAAGCTTTCGGTACAACACAGGCAATATGGTGGTCAAAAGTCAGTTTGCTATCAACCTGGGTGCCCAAGTTCCTCATGACTGATTGCATGCTTAGGACCTTATTAATGTGATAATTTGTGGGGATGTCATTCTCCCCAAAGGGGATGATGATGCATTTCTTGGCATTCAATTTGAGGCCATGTTTCTGGCATCAGTCATTTGTTTGGGTGAGACCTTCTTGGAGGATGTCTACATCTCTAGGAAAATTGATAACAGAGCAGAGCTTGCAATCATCTGCAAACTTGGTCAGCCATAGCCCACTGGTTTTGGCCTGCACCTCAGAAAAAGTATATCCCAAACAACAAAGGCCCCAAGACCAATCCGTGGTGTACACTGCTCGTTACGGGTCAACTGCTTGAGGTGGCTTCCCCTATTTTGATTTTGTGGATTCTATCAGTGAGCCAGTTTGCTACCCATCTGGTTAACATATGGATTGATGTCTAGTTAAGAGAGTTTACCTATTATACTAGAGTAGGAAATGGTATTAAAGGCTTTGGCCAGGTCAAGGTACGTGGTGTGCACCATCTTCCCCTTGTCCATGGCTTTGGTGACCATCTCAAAGTCGAACAAATTTAACAGGCATGACCTCCACTTGATGAAACCAAACTGTGTGGGATCGAGTGTTTGGAGGTTGCCAATGTCCTTGTTAATGAGGTCCATGATAATCCGTTCCATGGCCTTGCAGATCAGGCTAGTTAAGCTGATGGGTCTATAATTTCCTGGATTGGTGGACTCTCCACCTTTGTGTTAAGGGATGACAGTGGCCATCCTCCATTCGGCTGGGATGAAGCCGGTACTCAGGCTTTGGTTGAATAGGGTGTCTAATGGTGCTGTCTAGAGATTGGGGAGGGGGGCAGGTGCTGGGGATGTCCTGATTTACTGATGGGGGGGGGCAGAGGGGTGAAGCTTTCACTGAATCTGTCTGCCAGCAGGTTAGCTATACCAATGGCGTTTGTGTACGTGGTGTCCTTGACCACCAGTTCTGAGCATACCTGGGTGCTTCCCTTGAGACTGTGGACATATATGAAGAAAGCCTTGTGACTGTCTTTAGTAGATGTGGCCGGTTTGGACTCAAAGTTTGCTTTGGAGTATTTCACTAGTGCTCTTACTTGCTTCTTCAGGCTAAGGAGAGAGTGCTACCAATTAGGCACCTGCTCATTCTTGTTCCAAGACAGCAATTTCTTCCTTTTATTATAGAGTTTATTTATTGCAGATGTCCACCAGGCAGGTTTACTCTTCCTTGAGGAAGACAATTTTGTCCTGGTGGTTATTCTTGATTCCATGCAGCTATATAAATGCTCTTACAGTACTTTGGTGTAGGTTTGGACATTTGTGTCAGTTCCTATAGAGGGGAGGGGGCTGTGAAGTTGTTTATACCTTCCCTCAGGTATAATCAGCTTTGGAGAAGTTTTTTTTTTTTTTTTGACCTTAGCTAGGGGGGTTGTGGGAGATGGCGAATTCAAAAGTGACGGCTTTGTGGTTGGATCTTACCATGCAGGATGACACTGTAGGGATGCTGCAATGGTTACTCATGTTGGTTAATATCAAGTCCAAGATATTTTCACTTCTTGCCGGGATGTAAACCAGCTGGTCCAAGGCATTTGCATTGATGAAATCAAGGAAGTTCTTCCAAACTAAGGTTGGATAGCTAGTCGCCCAGGATCAGGGCAAAAGATTGAATCTTGACAGATTTGAAGAGGTCCAAATAGGTGGAGAGGGCATCTTGAGTAAATGTTGGGGGTCTGTAGCTAACTATGATTTGAATAGGGGTCCTGTCAATGGTTAACTGCACCTGGAGTGTCTCCTGTGCAGCGTCATACTGTTTGACCAGCCTGGAGGTGTGTGCGTCTTTTATACATATTGCAACTCCACCTATTTTTTACTTTGCTGTCCACGGTTTAGGGTCTGAATGTATGATAGGATGAGTAACCTGGTATGGCTGAGGTGCTCTCCGCAGCTCTGAACCAGGTTTCTGTGACTGCACAAATGTCAGCATCTTCCAGGGTTAAGAATGCTTGCAATGACTGCAGTTTCATGTTTAGACTCCTAGCATTTAGCAGCATGACCTTTAATTTGAGTTTTGATGAAATTTTCATGTTGGTAGTTTTGACCTCATGCCATTGCCTAAAAAAGGCACTATGGGGGAGGCAACAACCTTTGCCAGGAGCCTGAAGCCCAAAGGAGACAGATGTAGGCCATCTCTGGCAAAGCATTGTGGTTTGTCAATCGTGTCTTCCCAGGCGGTCATGTACTGGATCCCCTTAGAATGACACCAGAAACTAAGCCAGTTGTTAAAAGTCAATCATTTTTCTGTTTGTACTGAAGCATCATTCTGGGTGACGGTAGAATGATGCTTAAGGCTAGGGATATACCTGGCTGAGACACATTCAGCGAGCTCAATCATGTCTCTCTTCTCATAGTCCAGGGAAGTACATCTCAAGTCATTCATGCCAACATGGACTATGATGGAGTCATAACAGTACCTTTTGTTGAGAGACTTGAGTGCATGGGTGGTATGGCGGATTCTGGCACCTAACTAGCCATGACTTTCTCCTTATCGAGCCTGGTGAGGGGCACATCTGTTTGTCTCACAATGGAGTCTCCTATGACTAATACGTTGTGTTTATGTTTAGGCCTTAGTGGCTGTGAGACAGGTGTGTGGACTGCTTGTGGTGGGCAGTGGAGTTCGCATGTGTTTTTGCCTCTTTTGTTAGAATATGTTTTTCTTGAGGACCTCCGCGTATGTGGGTGTGTGTTGTGTAGGTTTGGGTGGTGTTTGAGTTGACAACCTTTCTCAGTACCAGATATACTGGCCTGCGAGAGAGACAGCATTGACTCTAGGTTTTTAATGTAATTGCATCTCTCACAAATTGTGTTCCTAGTTGATAGTAGTAGAGGACTGTCCATGTACATGAGGCAGCTGCTACGCTGTCTCAGGATGCCCATGTCAACAAGACTGGTAGGAGAAAGTGTAGAAATTGTCCATCCATATTTGTCAGAAACTGAGGGAGAGAGACCTGAGAGAGCTAAGAGGGTAAAGGGTAGAAGGCCTAACAGCAGTACTTATAGGTGATCACACAATGATACTAAGGGAATATTTGTAGCTGGAATACCTTACAAAGGGTTAGAAGCAGTGCAGCTGTAGCTGTGGATGCAGCACACCTGTATCAGACAACGCTACTAAATTTAACCGTTAGGAACACAGTAAAACTCACAAAAAAGCACAGATTAACCACATACAGACAAAAGAAAAACTCACAGTATGAAAAAATACAGTTAAACAGTAATGAAATGCAGTAAAATGCAATTAAACAGTAATGAATTGTAGTAAATAACAATGAACTACAGTTAAACAGTAATGAAAAATAGTTAATCAGTAAACTGCTTTAAAACGGTGCATATGTGATAAATTAGCTCACAATCACAACAGTAAAAAAACAGCTCAAATAAAGTATAAGGCTACAGACAACCAGTAACAAATATGGCAAACTAAATGCAGTTGAATACCTAAGCACAAGCAAAATGAAGTAGGAAGAGGCACATTTTTTTTTTTTTTTTTTTTTTTTTTAAGTAGAAAGTGATGAAACAGAAGAGAATTCAAGGTTAAGGTAACTGACTCCTTCTAAAATTCATACAGGGTTACATGTATTGGTAACATATTTAAATACAACTGTGGATTCTTTTTTAAGACCCGTTGCTCCTACTACTATTGGAATTGTCTGGGTATCTTTCTTCCATATTGTTCTCGTTTCTGCCCACAAATCTTGATATTTTGACTTTGTCTCTCTCTGTATGTAAGACACTGTAGTCACTGGATGTGGTGACTTCAATGATCAATACTACTTTTGTCTTCTTTTCATGGACCACTATATGCGGTTTTCTAGCATCTATCTTTTGAACTGTTGGTAATGGGTGACCCCACGTGATGGAGACTTCATAATTTTCTATGATGCTTTGTGTCTCATGTTTCCAGTGTTTTTCAGCCACTTCAGTACCATAATGTTTACACAATCCCCAGTGCAACAGTCTTGCCACATTACTATGCCTATCAGTATACACTCCCTCTGCCATTAGTATGTCATAACTAGCAACGAGGTGTGCAGCTGTTTCCATTTCTGTTTTACAAAACCTATATTTGTCTGTTTCTCCTACATGTTCAATGGACTTTGTAAAGCAACGTGTACGTAGCCCACTATCTTGGGCCACCAATATCAATCTTTCATCTCTTGGTTTGCATTCACCTCTCCTTAACCATTTCTGCATTTGTTTCTGATCAACATGAGGTTCTTCCAGAAGTTTTCTATACTTGCAACTATAATTATGCAGTTTCCACATTTCTTGCCTTCTCATCTGGTCATTCAACCTGATATTCTTTCTTTTGTTTTTTTGGCACTTTCAGTTACTGCCTGATTTTTATCTACTTCTGCATTGACTTCCATTCCTGCTTGATGCCATTAAGCAGAGGTGCCATCTTAGATTTATTCTCCTTGTGTTTCAAAACTTTCACTACATTTGGGTCTTGTGAGATCAGCAGATGTGTGTGCAGTGCCACGATCGCAGATCTATACATGTAATCAATTTCAAGGAGGCCCAACCCTCTTTCATAAAGGGGAATATATAATTTTGGTATGCACTGATTTTTATAATTCATTTGGTGAGCAAAAAGCATCCTTCTTGTTTTCCTGTCTAATCTATCCAACATGTTTTGGGGCCAATCAATCATTCCAAAACAAAGTTAGGGCAGGAAGAGCAAACTGGTTTATAGCTTGAATTTTGTTCCTAAATGCCAATGCTGTTTTCAGGATTAATTTAAATCTTCTAAAGTATTCCTTACTAAGTTTTATTAACATTTGTTCATGTTTTATTGTTGATCCTTCATCAATTCCCAAATATTCAGACACTCCCTCTTGCTCAAGTTCTTTTATATCACATTCTTGTCCCAAACTGATGTTTTTTTAGTGCTGCAGTTTTCCTGCTTTAAAGGTTGCTTTTGCACATTTATCAAGACCAAATGACATTCTTATATCGTCTGAAAAAGTTTTGACGACTTGCAGTTGTGCTTTCAGGTCCCATCTGATGAGCTATACAGTTTTAAATCACTGACAAAGAAAAGATGAGACGTCTTTACACTTTGTTGTTTTCTAAGAGCCAAATTATAGCCATGGCCTAAGCTATTAAGAAGACAGCTTACTGGGTTAAGGGCAAGAAAAAAATAGCAGCGGTGAACAATAGTTACCCTGGAACATCCCCCTTTGAATTTTTATCCTTGGGATAATAATTTGTCCTTTATCATGGCTTAATTGCAAAGTAGTCTGCCACTGTTTCATGTAGGGTTACCACCTGTCCCACTTTGCGAGGGACAGTCCCTCTTTGGGCAGTTGTGTCGTGCAAAAAAATTGGTAATAGTCTCCAGTAAAGAAACTGAGAAAATAAATACCACGGAGTTCCAATAAATGCTCCAACACCACTGAAGTATACTGTCACAAATTCCGTTATAATACCATGAAACAACTTGCTGAATGATTCCACAGAAAAGTGTCCCAAACAGTTCACCAACACGAATGGAATAAAACCAAACCAGTTTTATTAACGATAGCATTCAAAGGATGCTGGTTGACCTCAGCGCCTTAAACCAAAATATAAAAACAATTAATAACACTGAAAAACGTATAACAATAAAATAAAAAACGCTATATATTGAATACTGCGGACAATACTTAAAATTAGGTTAAGCGCTTTCACCCATATCGTATGGGCTTCTTCAGAACACCATTGAATTAAACTGTCCGCCTTATAAAACTTCCAAGGCGCCAAATTTGAATTGAACTGTTCAAATATTTAAAGAAACAGTACGTTGTAATGTCAATTCAAATTCTAAACTAAGCTGCCCATAGCATTTGTTGCCTGCATTATTGCCTTTGTAGCTGAATGGTCTTTTCTCATGTATTCCAAAAACAGCAGGTTTTGAAGCTTTTGGCAATAGTATTAGGAAACACACTGGGATAGAATGGGATGAGGTTAGCTTATGTATGGAATTGATCGACATAGTTTTGGACAACAATTTTATATACTGTGAAGGGGAACATTTCAGGCAGACCAGGGGGGTAGCTATGGGAGCTGCATGTGCCCCAATATAT
The DNA here is from genome assembly GCF_019279795.1 of Protopterus annectens. NCBI lineage: Eukaryota > Metazoa > Chordata > Ceratodontiformes > Protopteridae > Protopterus > Protopterus annectens. The sequence continues at coordinate 1,137,220,381 of NC_056746.1, forward strand.
GCCAACCTGGTTATGCTTGATTGGAAAGAGCTAGTTCTCTAATGATCCTTTGTTCCATATAACTTTATTTTATTGCCCTTTTTTTCTATTGCCATAACTGAATTTTCTTCTAAATGACTATAAAAACTCTGTCATCAGTTCCAGTGTACAGTTTATACTTCATTGGAAGGCAAGTTATTGGTCTACTCAGAAGGGATACTGAAGGCAACAGAGGCAACAAACAAAAAATATTTTCCATTTAGACAAATACGATTTTTAGTGGGTTTCCCAGCCTCCTGCAGAACCCAAGGCACATCCTCAGAAAAGAAGTGCCTAAAAGGGATCAAAACCTTATTCCTCAGTGTCACCTTAGAGTGGACAGGATGAATAAGACGACGAATAAGACATTCCTTGTCTTGTGTGAGAAGATCCACCCATTTAGGTAACTTGTGGTGACTGCCCCTTGTTGTCAGGTGATAAAGGGGGAAATGGTGCTGTTTGGGACAAAAGGGAATCACTAACATGTTGGGAGAGTCCTGCCTGATCCTGTGCAGAACTCAGGGCAGCAGAAGGATGTAAGGAAATGCATACAGAGACATTCCCCTCAAAGGAAAAGACAGGGTTGTCCACCTTCCAAGTTACAGGACTTGACACTCTAACAGAACAGAGGAAGTTTTCTGTTCAGAGGGGAGGCAAAAGATCTGCCTGAGGATTACCCCACCAATGGGCTATGCTCAGAAACACATTTCTGTGAAGCATCTTTTCATGAGCTTGTGTTCTGGACCTTCTCAGTCAGTCTGCCACTAGATTGTACTCTGAAGGAATATAAACTGCCTGAAGAGTCACTTGATAGCTGACAGACAGATCCCATGCCTGAACAGCTAATATGCAAAGGAGACGGGACCTCATGCCACGCTGCTTTTTGATGTACCACATCACACTGGTGGTGTCCATGAAGACCTTGAGGGCGACGGGAAGGAAAAGGGTATGAAAAAGTTGCAAAGCCCTTATCTCTTTTATGTTAATATTGTGTAATCTCTGATGAGGAGGCCAGAAACCTTGGACTTTCAGAGGGCCACAAGTACCCCCACCCCAGATCTGAAGCGTGCATGAACAGATCCCGAGAGGGAATTGCAACCTGAAAGGGTACTCCCGGATTGAGACAGAGTTGCCATATTCATCACTGTAGCTTGAGTTTGAGACAAGGAAAGGAACTGGGAATTCCAGAGGGTGGCATTGTTGAAGCAGCGTGTTTTTGAGGTACCACTGGAAGCTTCCTCATATGAAGCTTGGCAAGAGGAGGTATGGGAAAGATGGATTCTCTGGACATGAGAGAGGACAGAGGAAGAAGAAGAGACTGGAAAAAAGTTGTCAAAAAAGTACAGTTTTGTACCTACCATAAATGTAGATGTTCGAAGATCCACATTGCTGCAGTCCTTACACTTGGGTAGTCCGCTGTCCTCGGTCGGCCCGAATATCAAAGTATAAGGCTGACGTCGGTCAAGGCGCATTTGACTGACATTAGGACGTCAGGGTACAAATGCGCATGACCGACGTCATATCCTCAGTCTTTTCTTGCCCCAGATGTCAGAAGACCCTAAAAAGAAAGGTCAAAACCAAAAGACAGCAAACAACCAACCAACCACCCTTGCACTAATAATATGTACCATATATACAATATACACAATATTTACAACCCAACCCACACAACCGCCTCTAACTACAGAGGGGAAGGAGAGAGGGTAAATTGGACTGCAGCAATGTGGATCTTCGAACATCTACATTTATGGTAGGTACAAAACTGTACTATGTTCTTCATCTCACATTGCTGCAGTCCTTACACTTGGGTAGAATCCCAAAGCAGAGGTAAGGGAGGATGGCAAAACAATAAAGCAGCAGGAGCTGCCAAAATGCCCTGTAAAATTGCAGTGGCAAAACCAGCCCTAGATTTAGAGTAAAGTGGAAGGTGATAATGCTTAGAGAAAGTATGCACTGAACTCCAAGTAGCTGCCTCCAAAATATCTTTAGTTGCCACCCCTCAAAAAGCTGTCGAAGTGGCAGTAGCCCTAGTGGAATGAGGCCTAATCCCAGCTGGAATCTCCTTGCCATGATGGGAATAACAGAAAGCAATGCAAAACCCAATCCACTTAGAAATAGTTTGTTTTGACACAGGCTTGCCCTGAGAACTCAAAGCAAAAGAAACAAATAACTGCTGAGACTGCCTGAACCCTTTAGTTCTGCTCAAATAATATCGCAGCTGCCTGTGTACATCTAAGGTGTGCAAAATCTTTTCCCCTTTATTTTGGGGATTTGCATAAAAAGTAGGCAAATGAATAGTTTGGTTTAAAGCCACACTAGAAACCACTTTAGGCATAAAGGAAGGATTAGTACGCAAAGATACCCTATCCTTATGGAAAATTAAGAAAGGCTCAACCGCCATAAGGGCCTGCAATTCAGAAACCCTTCTTGCAGAGGTAATGGCCAACAGAAACGCAGTCTTCCATGATAAATATTTCAACTCGGTAGTAGCTGCAGGCTCAAAAGGCTGTAGAGTGAGTTTCTCCAACACAAAATTGAGATCCCAAGCAGGAGTAGGAGCTCTACGTGGGGGTCTTATATTCTTTGCCCCTCTAAGAAATTGCTTGAACAAAGGATGAGAAAACAATGGTGGGTCACAATCAGTGAGCCGAAATTGCTGCAGCATGAACCTTAATAGAAGAGAAGGACAAACCTTTGTCCAGTAACTCAGTAAGATATTGAAGAGCCATACTTAAATTAGGCTCAGAAACATCAAAATCCTTTGCTGCACTCCAAAATAAAAATCTCTTCCATTTATCTGCATACTTTCCTTGTACCAGGCCTTCTAGCTTCCAAAATAACATTCAAAACTTGCTGTGGAAGTTGAGACCCTCTATGGTTCAAAACAGAATATGCCAGGCTGTTAGGTGAAGAGAGTGAAGCTTGACATGGAGTAAATGACTGTCCTCCTGAGACAACAGGTGTGGAATCGAAGGCAAAGGCCATGGAGGCTCCTGTACCAGACTTCTCAGTAATGGGTACCAGTGCTGTCGAGGCCAATCTGGAGCTATTAAAATCATCTTTGGTTTGTCCTGTCTGACCTTTAGAAGTACCTTTGGGAGGAGAGGCAGAGGTGGAAAGGCATACACATGAAGATTGCTCCAATTGAAAGAAAGAGCATCCACTTTCCAAGCTGTGGGATGAAACCTTTTCGTGCAAAACTTTGGCAGCTGGTGGTTTAGTGGAGAAGCGAACAGATCTATGTCTGGAGTTCCCCATGACACTGTCAATTTCTGAAATACATGAGGATCCAATTTCCACTCATGGGGATCCATAATTCGTCTGCTCAACACATCTGCTAAGGAGTTCTGTGCTCCCGGCAGAAACCTTGCCTGAAGATGTAGCTGTAAACTGAGAGCAGTCTCCCACAAAATCATTGCTTGCCTGCATAGAGGATAAGAATGTGTTCCCCCTTGCTTGTTGATGTACCACATGACAGTTGTGTTGTCTGTTAGAATCAACACCTGCCCTGGAAGAAGTAAATCCTTGAAAGCTATCAATGCAAACTGGACTGCTAACATCTCCTTCAAGTTGATATGTAGATGTAGTAGTCTGGCAGGCCACTTGTCTTGTATCCACTTTCCATTTAGATGAGCTCCCCAAGCTTTGTCTGAGGCATCTGTCGTTAGAATCTGACTCGCCTCTGGCCGGGTCACAGAGAGTCCCTTGTTTAGGTGACATTCCTGAGCCCACCATAAAAATTCCTTTTGAATGCAAGGTATTATTTGAATGACAGTGTCCAGATCCTGGCAGTGCTGTGTCCATACGTTTTGAGATACCATTGTAGCTTCCTCATATGCAGTTTGGCATTGGGAAGCACCAGAATACAAGATGCCATGAACCCCAAGGCTTGAAGGACTGTCCTTGCAGTCAGCCTGGACTGATGAGACAATTGATGAAAGTAAAGGGAAAGATTCTTTTGTTTGTCCGGGGTCAAAAGGCCATCTGGGATGCTGTATTCAGTCTTACACCCAGAAAGCACATGTCTTGAGAGGGTACTAGACTGGACTTTATTTCGTTCACAGAATACCCCAGGCATCTTAGCACTGCTATCACATATTCCAAATGATGAAGAAGCTCGTCCCTTCCTTGAGCCAGAATCAGGCAATCGTCCAAATAAGGATAGATCTGTATTCCTTTTAGCCTGAAGAAAGCTATCACTGGAGCCAGAACTTTCGTGAACACTCTGGGCGCAGTAGATAAGCCAAAGGGCAATGCAGAGAACTGATAATGAGAAGTCCCAGCCCGAAAACGCAGATACTTTCTGCAACTCAGTCTGATAGGAACATGAAGGTAAGCCTCCTTGAGATCCAAAGTTACCATCCAATGATCTTTGCCTAGCAGAGGTAAAAGCTGTTGTAACGTCAACATTTTGAACTTGGGAATGTCCAGATAAGTGTTGAGGATAGATAAATCCAAAATTGGTCTCCACGTGTTCCCCTTCTTTGGTACTAGGAGCAGGCGAGAATAAAATCCTAGGCCCATTTCTGGCATAGGGACCGGCTGTATGGCCCCTATTTGAAGTAACAGAGAAATTTGTTTGTGAGCCTCTATTCTTTGCTGAGGAGGAACGTCCGGCATGCCTTTGAAAGGAGGCAAGGTATGGAAATAAAACCTGTAACCTTGGTGTATGATATCCAATACCCATCTGTCTTGGGTAATTAAACTCCAATTTTCCTTGAAAAGTGCCAACCTTCCTCCCAAAGGTGCTGCCAGACGAGAAGGCTCTGGCAGCTGAAAAGGTAGGTCATTGGGTCTGTTTACGAAAGGACTGACCCCTGCCCTCACCAAGACTGTGCAGGTGAACTCCTGTTCTAGGCCTGAAAGAGCCCTGAGCTCTGCCCCTACCACGACTAGATCTACCCCTAGACTGGGAATCATAAGAAGGATACGTCCACCCCTTGGTAGGCCAATTTCTACTAAACTTCGGAGGCTGAACCTGTAAAAAATCTTTAACAGTCTGCATAGACTTAGCCTTGTCTTCCATTTTCTTTAAGACTGCCTCAACAGGTGAACCAAACAACACATCAGATTGTAAAGGAGCATCTAAAATCCTTGTCTTAACATGGTCAGATAAATTCTGATCCCTCAGCCAGGCGTGCCTGCGAAGAACTGACCCAGTGGCAGCCACCCTAGACGAGGCCTGTACAGCATCAAAACCACATTGCAAAGAATGCTTACCCACCTGTTCAGAAACATGTACTAAATCTTGTAACTCTTTACACTCAATACCTTCCGCCAGAGCATCTACCTTAGACTTCAATTGAGAAAGTAGATAGTTTTGGTACTTCAACATGTGAAACTGGCAATTCAAAGCCCTCATAGCTAGGGTGGAAGAAGTATAGACTTTCTTTCCCCATCTATCCAAAGCCCTGGCCTCTTTATCTGGAGGAACCGGATTTTTAACAACAGAAGCCTTAACACCCTTAGGCCCCTGACTAACAGTTTCTGGGTCCCCTAGGACTCTTAAAAGATACTTATGAGCTTCAGGCACCCTGTAATACCTGTCCGGTTTAACAGGAGCAGGAGGCAAAGAATCAGGATTAAGAGAAGCCTCTGCAAACACATCTTCCACAACATCCAGAACAGGAGGTATAGCCAAAGGCCTATGCTGGGGTAAAACAAAAATTCCCTAAGCCTTTTCCTGGAATCAGAGAAGTCCTGACCTTCCCACTTAAAATGCTCCCTCATGGAATGAAGAGTCTCTGAAAAGAAAAATCTTCAGGAGGAGAAGCAGAAGGAGTAGAATCATCCACATCAGAATCAGAATAAGGAGAATACTCCTGCAAGTCTTCAGTCAAGACTCTGAAACATCCGAAGCCTGCTCAAAACTCCCCAACTCAGGTTCCACCCTAGGTCTCTTATCAGGAGGGGGCAAAGAACCTCTAATCAAAGTAATCAAATCTTCTGCCATTTTAAGCATATGCTTCTTGGGCACAGAACCTGAAGAACTAGGGGTGACACCAACTGAAGCTAAACCTGGCCTGCCTCTGGGAGAAGCCTTGGGAACAGAAGGAGAGGGCCTAACCACCCTAGGAAGGGAAGGGAGTACAGTAACCTGAGAAGCCCCTTCAGCCTGACCTGCCTCCTGAGAGGCCACATCCTGCAATAACAAAGTCTCCCCCTGGGACTCCAGAGAAACCTCCGGAACCCCGCTCCACCGACACCTCTAAAGAACCGGCGTCCGCACGGACGGCTCTTCTGCCTAGGCTTAGCTGCTTTGTCCTTGCGCTTCTTGAAGAAGCGGGCCGGAGCATCCGACGGCATATTATAATTGCACCGCTTCAAGACTAACCTGGCACAATCTAACCTTCTCTTAATAGTGCGCTTATTGAATCTAGCACAAAAGCGACACCCAACAACGTCGTGCTCAGGCCCTAAACAAGGAATACACAAAGTATGATAATCTCTATGCGGTATCTGTTTCCCACAAGAAATACAGTTATTCACTTGTTCTGACATCCGGTAAACCACTGAGGCAAGAAAAAACTAAAATATTCCCCAACGGGGTACTTAGCCAACTTTGACTCTGTCTGAAACTCCGAATTCGAAAAATTTCAGAACGCCGAACGGCACTTGCAACGCTGCTTCTGCATCGGACCATGCGGCAAAAAAGACTGAGGATATGACATCGGTCATGCGCATTTGTACCCTGACGTCCTGATGTCAGTCAAATGCGCCTTGACCGACGTCAGCCTTATACTTTGATATTCGGGCCGACTGAGGACAGCGGACTACCCAAGTGTAAGGACTGCAGCAATGTGAGATGAAGAACATCCTTAGGAGCAGGAAGAGAGGCCAATATGGGAATGGTCAGAATCCTGTAAAAGAGGAAAATATGATCCTGGTATGGTGTAAGAACCAAAGACGAGTGGTAAAGTGGAGATCTTGCAGGAGATTGCTGGGAAAAGAAGCCTGGGTAAGTATGTCATCTAGACAGAGGAATATCTGTATCCCTCAAAGCCTACAAAAGTCAATGACAGGAGCGAGGCATTTGGAGAATACCCTTGGAGCAGTAGATAGCCCAAAGGGTAAAGCAGGGAACTGAAAATGGGAGAAACAGAGAAATGTAAAAAGTTCCAGAACAGAGGGTGAATGGGGATATGAAGGCAGGCATCCTTGAGATCTAGAGAGACCAAAAAGGCCTGGGGAAGAAGGAGAGAAAGTCTGAAGAGATAGCATCCTGAAGGAAAGGACCCTTGAGAAAAGTGTTGAGTAGGCAGATGTTCAGAATTGGTCTCAAAGTCCCCTCCAGAGGAACCCAAAACATCCTGGAGTAAAAAAAAAACACTTCCCACTTTGGTGGGTGGAGCAGGTTGAATGGTGCCCTGGTCCAAAAGGGACAGCAAAACGTTTAAGAAAATCTGGAGGAGGTAAAGACCGAAAAAAGGGGGAAGGGATTTCCATACCACAAAATATCCCTGGCAAATAGCACCCAAGAGTCTAAAGTAATTGGTTACCAATTTGGGAGAGAGACAGAAAGGCAGACAGACAAAAGGACCTGGCTAAGGGGAAAGGGAGGCAAAACATCAAACACACACAAAACACAGAAAGGCATGTCCTGAAATGAAGGCTTCTGAGATGTAGGCGTCTGAGTGGACTTATCAGAAGGAATATGCCTAGACTCGTTCCTAACTTTGGGAGGTTGATGAGGCTGCCTTTGAACAAAGGAAGATCTAGAAGAGTAATTTCCTCTGAAATTTGGGTACAGGGGAGATAAAAGTAAGCTCAAGTTCCTGTATGGCCTAGCCCTTATTCTGAAGCGACTTGAACAGGTCATCTGCAGCTGTCTCAAAAGTTTTGGCTTAAATATCATCAAGCAAAGTCTGAAGCCTAACCAAGAACACCACCTCATCACAGAACCAAAGGAAGCAGCCTTAGAAGAGGCATTAGCCGCATTGTAACTACATATTATTGAGTGATGAGTGACCTGAGAAGGGGACTCAAGCAGGGAAAAAGCTGAAGTTTTCCCTTCAGAATCAGGAAGATCAAACACAAAGTACAGTTGTGTACACTTAACATAAATGTAGATGTTCGAGTGTATTCACTGTTGCAGTCATCACACGAGTTATCCTGCCAGGGGTAGCCCTCATTTGGCCAGAATACCAGAGGCTTAGTATTTCTGTGTCGGTTGCTGTCATCAGTGGTATAAAAACAGGCAGCCGACGCAATTACATCAGTTTTTCTTGCCTCAAATGTCAGGAGCCACCAATAGGGAGCTAAGTTATGGTGGAGTAAAGTACAGTTTTGTACCTACCATAAATGTAGATGTCCGAACTGGATAGCATCTGCAGTCATAACAACTGGGTTGTCCTGTCGTCAGGCAGCCCTTCAGTCGGCCGGATTCCAAAGTCCGGTCCGCTTCGCTGATGTCGCACTTCACCCGACGTCATCTCTGTTGGTCTTCGGGTATAAAAGCATCAGCCGACGCCATTTTCCTCAGTGTTTCTTGCCCCAGATGCCAGTAGCCCTCTTGGAGGCTAAAATTTGGATAGATGCCAATGTTTAAAAAAAGATAGAGGTAAACACAAAAATAAGCATGTATGTACATATATACAAACAAATACACCATAAAAGACCCCCCCCCCCACCAGCTAGCTATTAGGAGGGTAAACACCCTAGGAGTACCACAGAGGGGAAGGAGGGAGGGTAATCCTGACTGCAGATGCTATCCAGTTCGGACATCTACATTTATGGTAGGTACAAAACTGTACTATGTCCTTCATGGATGCATCTGCAGTCATAACAACTGGGTAGAATACCATAGCCAACTAGGGGAGGAGGATAAAACTAGATTATGGTGTGTTTAGGATCCCCTGCAGTACAGCAGTGGCAAACCCTGCTCGGGATCTGGAATAAAGAGGCAAATTATAATGCTTGGCAAATGTATGCACGGAGGTCCAAGTAGCCGCCTCAATAATGTCTTTGGTTGCCACTCCCCGTAAGAAGGCTGTGGTAGTGGCTGTTGCCCTTGTAGAATGAGGTCTTATGTTCTGTGGAATTGGTTTTCCATGGGAGGAGTAACAGAATTGTATGCAATTTCCTATCCATTTGGAGATTGTCTGTTTGGAAATAGCTTTTCCTTCCCTTCCTGTTGCATAGGCTACAAAAAGTTGGTCAGTCTTTCTGCTACTTTTTGTTCTGTCCAAGTAGTAGCGTAGCTGTCTATGTACATCCAAGGTATGCAGTATTCTTTCCCCTCTGTTTTGTGGGTTGGGAAAGAAGGTAGGTAGGTGGATTGCCTGGTTTAAAGACACTCTGGATACTACCTTAGGCATAAATGTAGGATTAGTCCTCATGGATACTCTATCTTGGTGGAAGATTAGGAAGGGTTGCACTGCCATTAAGGCCTGTAGTTCTGAAACCCTCCTTGCTGAAGTAATTGCCAGTAGGAAAGCAGTTTTCCATGACAGGTGTTGTAGGTCTGCTGTTGCTGCTGGTTCAAAGGGTGATAGTGTCAACTTTTCCAGCACAAAGTTTAAGTCCCAAGCTGGTAATGGTGGTTTCCTTGGAGGTTTTACATTCTTGATTCCTCTGAGGAACTGCCTGAGCAAAGGGTGCGAAAAAACAGGTGGATCAAAGTTGTATTCTGCTGAAATAGCTGATGCATGTATCTTGATGGAGGAGTAGGACAGGCCTGAATGAAGAAGTTCGCCAGATACTCCAGAATGTTAGGCATATCTATGTTTGACACATCTTTTCCTCTTTCAGTACTCCAAATGACAAACCTTTTCCATTTTCCAGCATAGTTCCTTCTTGTTGAAGGTCTGCGTGCTTCAAGAATAATGTCTTTAACCCTTTGTGAAAGTTCTGGATTAGCTGCTGCTATGTGATGTTCCATGCAGTCAGTTGCAACGTTTTTAGGTTTGGATGTATGATGCTGTAGTTGTTCTGAGTTAACATCAAAGGCATCAGGGGTATTGGCCACATATTGTTCCGAGACATGCTCCTCAGCAGTGGGTACCAGTGCTGTCTTGGCCAGTTTGGAGCTATCAGGATTATCCTTGGACGTTCTTCCTTGATTTTTAGTCATACTTTGTGTATCAAGGGAAGAGGTGGGAATGCATATGCTGTTAGGCCTTTCCAGCTGAAGGAGAGCGAATCCACTTTCCATGCTAGTGGGTGGAATGTCCTTGTGCAAAATTTTTTGAGTTGGTGATTGAGAGGTGATGCGAATAGATCTATCTGAGGCATTCCCCATTTCTTTGAGATGGTCCTGAAGATGTCCGGGTGCAGCTTCCATTCGTGGGCATCCGATGTGGTTCTGCTTAATATGTCTGCTAGAGTATTTTCTTTTCCCGGTACAAATATTGCCTGTAACTGGATGTTGTAGCTGAGTGCCAGGTTCCACAGCTCCAAAGTCATTCTGCATAGGGGGTATGAATGAGTGCCTCCCTGTTGATGTACCACATGACTGTGGTGTTGTCTGTCCTTATCATCAACTGGCCTTCTTTGAGAAATGGTCTGAACTTTTGGATTGCCAGTTTTACTGCCAGCATTTCTTTTAGGTTGATGTGCAGGTGAAGTTGATCCTGTGTCCACAATCGTTGCACGCATTTGTCCAGCATGTGGGCCCCCCATCCTAGGTCTGAAGCGTCTGTTGTGATGGTCTGGCTTGCTTGACATCTGCGAAAGGGTAGCCCTGGGTTTGACTGGCATGCCTGAGCCCACCATAGGAACTCCTGTTTTAAGCATGGAATTAGTGGGATTTCTGTTTCTAGGCTGTGTCTGTGTTGGGACCATAAATTCTTTAGGTACCACTGTAGTTTTCTCATATGCAGTCTGGCAAGTGGGACCAGGATTATGCATGATGCCATGAAGCCCAAGGCCTGCAGTACTTTTCTTGCTGTTAACTTGTTCAGTTTTGTTAGTGCCAAGAAGTAAAGAGGGAGTTCTTTTTGTTTTTCTGTAGTTAGGAATGCCATTTGTTTTACTGTGTCCAATTCCGCACCCAAGAATGTCCTTGTTTGGGATGGTATCAGCCTTGACTTTTGTAAATTGACTGTGTATCCCAGTGCTTGTAGCAAGTAAATGACCCTTTGTAAATCTGTTGTCAGCTTGCTTTTGTTGTCCCCTTGTAGCAGGCAGTCGTCCAGGTATGGGTAAATTTGAATTCCCTGTAGTCTGCAATGGGCGATTACTGATGCCAGGCATTTTGTGAATACTCTGGGCAGTAGATAAGCCAAAGGGCAATGCTGAGAATTGATAGTGCTCTGATCCTGCAAGAAATCTGAGGTATCTTCTGCAGATTGGTCGAATGGGGACGTGCAGGTATGCCTCCTTGAGATCTAGAGTTACCAGCCAAGACTCCTTGCCCAGCATGGGAAGAAGTTGCTGTAGGGTCAGCATTTTGAACTTTGGGACAATGATGTATGTATTTAAGGTGGACAGGTCGAGAATTGGTCTCCAACTTTTTTCCTTTCTTGGAACTAGGAATAGTCTGGAGTAGAACCCCTTTCTTTGCTCTGCTGTTGGCACTCTTTCCACAGCTCTCATGTTTACTAACTGTATTATCTGTTGTAGAGCCTCTGTTTTTTGATTTGGAGGTAGATTTGGCATTCCTCTTTTGACTGGTAAAGTGTGGAAGTGGAAGCGGTAACCTTGATCTATGGTTTGTAAAATCCACTTGTCTTTTGTTATATAGTGCCAGTTCTTTGAAAATAAGGTTAACTTTCCGCCTAGAGGAGCTGCTATTTGTTCCCTGGTAGGCGGATTTAGGGTTAAGTCACTGTGGTCGTGTTGATGTAGTGGCAGTGGTTGTATCTGTGCCTCTGTTGTTACCTTGCCACTGTCGTCCTCTGTAGGCACCTCCTCTGGATTGGTTTCTGCCTCTGGAACGTCTATTCCTGCCCCTTTGAGATCTTGTGGAGTCAGGAAAGGACCAATTTTTGGCAGGCCAGTTCCTGCTAAACCTTGGGGATTGAACCTGCAAGAAATCTTTAACCGTTTGAACAGATTTTGCCTTTTCTTCCATTTTCTTCATAACCTGCTGGGCAGGTGTACCAAACAAACTTGTCTTATCCATAGGAGCATCTAGCAACTTTGCCTTTACATGATCCGGTAAAGCTTGCTCCTTTAGCCATGCATGCCTTCTTATCACTGTGCCAGTCATGGCTGATCTAAATGAAGCCTCCAGTGCATCATAGCCACATTTTAAGGAATGGTTACTAACCTGTTGTATGTTATTTACCATTTCTAATACATATTTCTTATCAAGAGATTCATCAGTGGTTAGCTTTTTAGTTAACTGATCAAGCATAAACTCTTGGTATTGTATCATGTGAAATTGACAGTTTAAAGCTCTAGCTGAGAGAGTAGCTGAAGTGTAGACCTTTTGCCCCATCTGTCTAATGACCTTGCTTCCCTTTCAGAAGGAATAGGGTTTTAGCTATGGTCGCTACTGCCTTGGGACCCTGGGATATAGTTTCGGGTCTGCAAGTGGGGCCTTGTAAAGGTGGTGATGAGTGTCTGGCACCCTGTAAAATCTGTCTGGTTTGGCAGGGGCTGGAGGTAAAGAATCTGGTGCGGAGCAGACATCATTGAAAGCATCATCCACCACAGAGAGAACAGGAGGTATAGCTAAGGGCCTGTGCTGTGGAAGGTGCAGAAAGGTCCTAAGTCTTTTTCTGGAGTCTGAAAAATCCTGTTGCTGCCATTGGAACTGCTCTCGCATGGCATGTAAGGTTTCCCCAAAGGAGAATTCTTCTGGTGGGGAAGCAGCTGGAATGGATTCTTCAGCATCAGAGTCTTCAAAATTGGAGAAAGGAGCCTCTGGCTGGTCAGTTATGTCTGATTCATCTGCGGAATCATCAGATGACACTGGCTCAGGGGGCTCTGCCCTAGGTCTCTTCTCTGGGGGCTGAGAGGCCCTGTCTGGGTGAGATTGAGATCCTCTAATTAATGAAATTAAATCTTCTGCCAGAGTAAGCATTTGAGAACTAGAGGAGGGTCTAGTTGTAGGGGGTTTAACAGGCACTGTTTTAGTAGTCTTGGCTGCTTTAGCCCTGGCGAAGGCCTTAATGGACATGGCTGCTGGAGGCCTAGCAGCACCACGTGCTGGAGTAGAGACATCCAAGGGAATGGTGTCTGATAAGTCAGTGGCAACCACCGTAGTGGTTAAAATTTCTGAGGCCGATTCAAGAGTGGTAGCAGGGGCCTCAGTTGTAGAGATAGATTCAGCTGTACTTTGATCAGTTTTCTCGGTTTCGACCGAAACCGAGACACTCGCGGTTTGCTTAACCATGGTTTCGCCGAAACCGGACCATGAAGTGTCGGTCTTTATCTTTGCGTTTTTTGGCAGAATGGGAAGTCGGAGGATCCGACGGCATAATGTACGCAAAATCAGAACCGAAAAACTGTTCAGCAAACTCCACCGGCCTAAGTGTTCGCCGGTTGAAAGAAGCACAGGCCGAACAGGCTGCTACGTGGGCTGGGCCTAAACAAGGCAGACAATAAGAGTGGAAATCTTTATGAGGTATTTGTTTCCCACAGGTTAAACAATTATTAACTTTTTCTGACATCGGCTGAGGCAAGAAAGAGTCCCCAACGGGGTACTTAGCTTTAGAAGTCTTCGAAGTAGTATTCGGTAGAAGTAATCTCTGGATCCGACCGACCGGCACTTGCGAACAGTTTCTGCTTCGGGCGCCACGCGGCAAGAAAGACTGGGGAAAATGGCGTCGGCTGATGCTTTTATACCCGAAGACCAACAGAGATGACGTCGGGTGAAGTGCGACATCAGCCGAAGCCGGACCCGGACTTTGGAATCCGGCCGACTGAAGGGCTGCCTGACGACAGGACAACCCAATTGTTATGACTGCAGATGCATCCATGAAGGACATCATCACCAGCAGAAAGTAAATACCAATAACCCTGTAAGGGTGAGAGAGAAAGACAAGGGGGCTGGAGGGTGGGAAACCAAGACAGCAGCAGTGAATACACTAACATCTACATTTATGGTAAGCGTACACAACTGTACTATGTTCTTTGTGTTTCTCTGTTGCAGTCATCACAGTTGGGTTGATTCCCAAAGCGGAGGAACGGATGGAGGCAGTCAAGAAGAGTTTTGGCTGGCTAGTATGCCCTGCAGGACTGCAGTTGCAAAGCCTGCCCTCGATTTTGAAAAGATAGGCAGGTGGTAATGCTTGGTGAAGGTATGAACAGAACTCCATGTTGCAGCTTCCAGGATGTCCCTGGTAGGGACCCCCCGAAAAAAGGCTGTAGAGGTTGAAGTTGCCCTAGTAGAATGTGTTCTGACCCCCTGTGGGGTGGATTTCCATGGTGTTTGCAACAGAAATGGATGCAGTGTGCTATCCATTTGGAGATGGTTTGTTTTGATATGGCTTTTCCCTCTACCTCTGGTGCAAAGCTGACTAGTAACTGATCAGATTTCCTAAAGAGCTTAGGCCTATCCAGGTAGAATCTGAGCTGTCTGTGCACATCTAAAGAGTGCAGGATCCTTTCCCCCTTATTTTGAGGTTTAGAGGAAAAGCCTGGCAAATTAATAGATTGGTTGAGAGCCACACTGGACACCACTTTAGGCATGAAAGTTGGGTTAGTCCCGAGGGAGACCCTGTCAGCATGAAAAATGATGAAAGGTTCCACAGCCATAAGAGCTTGTAGCACAGACACTCTTCTAGCTAAAGTGATGGCCAGAAGTAAGGCTGTTTGCCAAGAGGAATTTTAAATCTGCTGAAACTGCAGGCTCAAGGGGGGGCGTGAAATTTCCCAACACAAAGTTAAGGTCCTAAGCAGGGGTAGGGGCTCTTCTTGGTGGCCTTAAGTTGTTAGCCCCTCTCAAGAACTGTTTGATGAGAGGGTGTGAGAAGAGAAGTGGCTCAGTGCTGTTAATGTACAGAGATGGTAGAGGCATGGAGTGTAATGGAAGAGGATAGGCCCCCTGTGGAGTAGTTCTGCTAGGTAATCCAGGATGAGAGATAAGGATGGCTGTGATGGGTCAGTTTCTTTATCCTGGATCCAGGAACAATACCTTTTCCACTTGTCAGCATAGGATTTTTTAGTACTGGGTCGTCTGGCTTCACGTATGACATCCAGGACCTGTTTGCTTAGGCTGGCCACTGGAGGAAAAGTCAAGGAGTAAGCCAGGCTGCTAGGTTTAGGGTCTGCAACTGCGGATGCAAGAACTCTCCCCTCCTGCTGAGTGAGAAGAGTTGGAATCCGGGGGAGGTGCCATGGAGGCAACAGGGACAGACTGCGCAGTAGTAGGTACCAGTGTTGTTGTGGCCAGTCTGGGGCAATCAGGATTGCCCTTGGTCTTTCCTCCCTTATTTTGAGTAATACTCTGGTAAGAAGAGGTAGAAGGCAAAATGCATAGACTGAGAAATTTGCCCACTGGAAGGACAGGGTATCCACTTTCCAGGCCTTGCTGTGAGGTTCCCTGGTGCAGAATTTGCTGAGCTGGTGGTTGTAGGGGGAGGCAAATAGGTCCACCTTCTGGGTACCCCATTTTTGGGTCACAAGGCTGAAGGTGTTGTGGTTTAATTGCTACTCATGTGGGTCTAGGAGATTTCTGCTTAAGTTGTCTGCCAGAGAGTTTTGGTTGCTTGGCAGGAATTAAGCTTGCAGGTGAATACACATGGCTGAGGCCATGCTCCAAAGGGTCATGGCTAGCCTGCAGAGTGGGTTCCCCCCTGCTTGTTGATGTACCACATTACTGTGGTGCTGCTGATTTTGATTAGTAGAGGCCCTGGAGAGAGCAGGGATCTGAAAGCTGCCAGGGCATGCTGAACAGCTAGCATCTCTTTTTAGTTGATGTGCATATGAATTTGGTTTGGGCTCCAATGGCCCTGAATAAACTTGCCGTCCAGGTGAGCACCCAAAGCACAGTCTGATGCGTCTGTGGTTAGGGTCTGGGTGGCATGGGGTTGTGAAAAGGGAAGTCCCTTGTGGATGCATGCTGCTGCCCACCAAAGAAAATCTTTCCTTACACAAGGTATCATAGGTATAATAGTTTCCAGGTCCTGAGAATGTTGACATCAAAGGCTTTTTAAGAACCAGTGAAGTTTCCTCATAGGCAGTCTGGCATATGGAATTAGTAGAATGTAGAAGGCTATGAACCCTAGAGCTTGCAGGATTTGCCTTGCAGATAACTGGGTTCTAGTGGCCAGTTGAGAGAAGTAGCCTGTCAGACAGGCTTGTTTTTCTGGAGTTAGAAATGATGTGTCCAAGCATGCTCCCAGTAATAAAATTGCTTGACTGGGGACTAGTTTGGATTTCTTGTCGTTGATAGTGTACCCCCAGTGAGGTTAGTAGGTCCTTTACAAATGCCAGGTGCTGTAACAGCTTTTCCTGACTATCTGCCTGAATCAGGCAGTAGTCCAAATAATGGTAAATTTGAATATTTCTTTGTCTGCAAAAAGCAATGGTTGGAGCCAGGCATTTTGTGAAAACTCTGGGAGCAGTGGATAAGCCAAAGGGAAGTGCAGAGAACTGATAATGCATAGATCCTGCCCTGAAATGAAGATATTTTCTGCAAGAATCTCTGATTGGGATATGCAGATAGGCCTCTGAGGTCTACAGTGGCTAACCAGGCAACTTTGGACAGCATAGGGAGAAGCTGCTGCAGTGTGAGCATTTTGAATTTTGGTACCACCGGAAGGTGTTTAGAATAGATAGATCTAAGATTGGGCGCCAGGTGCC
The DNA here is from genome assembly GCF_019279795.1 of Protopterus annectens. Classification (NCBI taxonomy): domain Eukaryota; kingdom Metazoa; phylum Chordata; order Ceratodontiformes; family Protopteridae; genus Protopterus; species Protopterus annectens. Next base: position 1,137,237,094 of record NC_056746.1, read on the forward strand.
CTCTTCTGGGTACCAGAAAAAGTCTGGAATAGAAACCTTGGCCTATCTGATCTGTAGGAATAGGATGAATTGCCCTCATGGAGAGCAGGGAATGAACTTGATTTTGTGCCTTTGCCCACTAGTTTTGAGGAAGATCTGGGAATCCCTTTGGGGTTGGCAGCATGTGGAAATAAAATTTGTACCCCTGGGACACTATGTTGAGGACCTATCGATCGTTGGTGATGGAGGCTCAGTTTTTTGCATTTGATGCAAGTTTTCCTCCTAGGAGCACGTGCAGATGGGCAGAGGTGAGAGGAGGAGTTGAGAAGTCATTGTGAATTCTTTCCATAAGGGGGTGGCTTAGCACTCCCTGGTTTAGAAGTGGAGGTACTCCATCGCTTACATCTCTGCATACCCTGAGACTGCTGTCAGGGGTTTCTGTTTCCCCTAGGTTTAAGTCTGAGGTGGCCTTGAGGGGGCTGGAAAGGACCAATGTTTTGAGGGGCAATGCCTACCAAATCTTGGAGGGTGAACTTGCAAAAAGTCTTTAACTGTCTGCATAGACTTAACTGTTTCTTCCATCTTTTTTAAAACCTCTTCTGCTTTGGTGCCAAACAGATTGTCTTTATTCAGTGGTGCATCCAATCATTTTGATTTGACATGATCTGGCAAGGTCTGTTCCTTAAGCCAAGCATGTCTTCTAAGTACAGAACCTGTGGCTGCTGCTCTGCAGGATGCTTCTAGGATGTCAAACCCACATTGCAGGGTATTCTTACTGATTTGGCTTGCAGAATGCATAAATTCCTGTACATCTTTATTTTCTGCACAGTCAGGGAACGTAGATAATTTTTGTTTAATGAGTTCCATGGTATGTTGCTGGTATTTCAGCATGTGGAGCTGCCAGTTTAATGCTCTAATGGCAACAGTTGCGGAGGTATATACTTTCTTTTACCCCCATCTGTCTAAAGCTCGAGAATTCCTGTCCAAGGGGTGAGATTCTTAGCTGTGGTTGCTTTTATTCCTTTAGGCCCTTGGGAGATGACCTCTAGGTCAGCAGTAGGATTCTTGAAAAGAAATTTGTGAGAGTCAGGGACTCTAATACCGGTCAGGTTTCCTGGGAGCAGGAGGTAAAGTATCAGGAGTTAGACTGGATTCCATAAAGACATCATCCACATCCAGAACAGGAGGGATAGCCAAGGGTCTGTGTTGTGGTAAATCTAAAAAATCCCTGAGTCTCTCTTTGGACTGAGTATAATCCTGGCATTCTCAATGGAAGTGCTCTCTCAAGGTATGTAGGGTTTCACCGAAAGAAAATCCTCTGAAGGAGAGGCAGAAGGAATGGATTCCTCTGCATCTGAATCCTCATACGCAGATAAGGGCATGTCTTCATAATCAGAAACCTCAGAGTCATTGGACTCTTGGTCAGATAAAGCTGCTGGGGACAAGTCCCTTTTTCTTTTAGAATGTTAAGGCTGGCTTCCCTTAATCAGCATAATAAGATCTTCCGCCATTTTAAGCATCTGTGATTGTGGCAAGGAGGCAGGTGCGTGAGTTTGGGTCATTGGTATTTTTAGGCGTAGCTCGTACTCTGGGCCTTAGAAACTCGGTAGTTTTAGAAAGAACTGAAGATGTGAAAGAAGTAGTCAGTTTATGCCAAACATCGGTAGTGCGAAGAACTTCCTCAGAAGCCAGTGCTTGCTCAGCGGCTCCGGACCCATCTAAGGTACAGACATCCACAGGTTCCATAGTCAAAGAAGAGTCTTGCGGCATACCAGACTCTGAACGGGTCTCGATAGCAGCCTGCGAATCCATCGATGTGGGCATCAGGGGCTGCAAAAACACCTGAGTACCGAACTGCCGACTAGCTTAACGGAAGCATCGACGGCAGTTTTGGACATGTGCGGTCTCTGTCTCTGTCTTTATCCTTACATTTTTTTCAGAAGCTTGGTAGTCGGGTGGCTTATCGAAGTCATTTTGGAATATGGAGATCGACTGCGGAAGTATTTAGCTACAAAAAGGGCCCGACTATGAATAGTTTGGGCGTTGAACAACGCACAAAACCGGCAGCGAGGGATGTCGTGGACTGGTCCTAAACAGGTGACGCAGTAAGAATAGAAATCTTGGTGTGGTATTTGCTTTCCACAGGCGAGACAATTGTTAACTTTTTCTGACATAGGTTAGAACAAGAAAAAAGGATCCCCAACGGGGTACTTAGCTTTAGAAGACTTCAACTTGAATTTCGGAAACGAAAACTCAGGTAGCGGCCAACTGGCACTCATGCAAACTGCTTCTGCTTCGGGCTCCTCGGCAAGAAAGACTGATGTAATGGCGTCAGCTGCCTGTTTTTATACCACTGACGGACAGTCCTGGAGCGACAGCAACCGAAGCAGAAATACTAAGCCTCTGGTATTCGGGCCGACAGAGCTACCCCTGGCGGATAACCCAAGTGTGATGACTGCAACAGTGAAACATGAAGAACATCTTTAGCTACATGAGAAACGAGAGCCAAGATATGCCTGGTCATGTGGGTTTGGCAATTAATTGCCTGAAATGACAAGGTGGCAGCAGTATAAACTTTTTTTACCCAACCCTTCCATAGCTCTACTATCCTTATCTGAAGAAACTTAGAGGAAAACAAAAGTTTGGAAGGTTTATCCATTGAGACTGAAACCACAGAAAGATAAGCGAAGGGACACACATAAAAATTTGCAATCCTCAGGCACCTTGTAGAACCTATCAGGTTTCTTAGGGGCCAGGGGCTACAGAGGCAAAAGAAAAGGTGTCCAAAAGCACTGCCAAGAAAGGAGGAAAGTACAGTTGTGTACCTACCATAAATGTAGATGTTAGAGTGTATTCACTGTTGCAGTCATTACAACTGGGTTATCCTGCTGGCAGGCTACCTGCAGTCGGCCTGAATTCCAAAGTCTAGGTCCGGCGTCGGCTGCTGTCGCCTCCTCCCTGACGTCAGAGCGCCAGGGGTATAAAAGATGCAGCTGACGCCATTTTCTTCAGTTTTTCTTGCCCCAGATGTCAGGTGCCCCCAAAAGGGTAGGCTAAAAATATGTCTATAAAGCATTCATGCACCAAGTAACAAGTTTCCTTCATCTACAAGCAAACACACCACATAGATTTTATAGAACAGAGAAGTACAGATAAGGTCCAGCAAAGAAAAGGGGGATGGTGGGTGGGTAACCTGAACTGCAACAGTGAATACACTCAAACATCTACATTTATGGTAGGTACACAACTGTACTATGTTCGTGTTTCACTGTTGCAGTCATTACAATTGGGTTGAATCCCAAAGCTAAGGTATGGAGGCTGGAACTAAATAGAATTAGAAGCGGCTATGAGGCCCTGCAGGACTGCAGTGGCAAAGCCTGCCCTGGATTTTGGAGTAGAGTGGTAAGTGGTAGTGCTTTGTGTGTGCACCTGAACTCTAGGTTGCAGCCTCTAAAATGTCTTTGGTTGGAACTCCCCTGAGGAAGACTGTTGAAGTGGCTGCTGCTCTGGTTGAATGTGGCCTAATGCCCTTAGGCACTGACTTGCCATGTTGAGAATAGCATAAACGAATGCAGTAACCTATCCACTTTGAAATAGTCTGCTTTGAGATAGCCTTTCCTTGTGATCCTGCAGCATATGCTACCAGTAATTGCTCAGTCTTTCTAAATGCTTTGGTTCTGTCCAAGTAGAAGCGCAGTTGTCTGTGTATGTCCAAAGAATGCAGAAGTTTCTCACCCTTATTCTGTGGGTTTGGATAAAAGGTAGGCAAATGAATAGTTTGGTTGAGGGCCACACTGGACACTACCTTAGGCATAAATGTGGGGTTTGTCCTTGGAGAAACCCTATCTGGATGGAAAATGATAAAAGGTTCCACAGCCATAAATGCCTGTAGCTCGGAGACTCATCTTGCAGAGGTTATTGCTAGGAGCAGAGCTGTTTTCCATGATAAAAATTTTATATCAGCTGTAGCAGCTGGCTCAAAAGGAGGCAGAGTGAGTTTTTCCAAGACATAATTGAGGTCCCATGCGGGTACTGGCGATCTCCTTGGAGGCCGTAAGTTTCTGGCTCCTCTGAGGTACTGCCTTAATAAAGAATGAGAAAAAATAGGTAGCTCTGTATTGTAATGAGCTGAAATTGCAGAAGCATGAATCTCAATTGATGAAAAGGATAGTCCTTTGCCCAGCATCTCAGTTAAGTACTGCAAAATCTGAGGGATATTTGGAACAGTCATGTCAATTCCTTGTGCCTGGTTCCAAGCACAGAATCTCTTCCATTTTTCTGCATAAGATTTTCTGGTACTAGGCCTCCTGGCCTCCAAGATAACATCCATCACCGCTTTAGAGAGAGGAGTGTTTTGAAAAGCTACATTAACCGCCATGCTGCAGATTTAAGGTCCTGAGTTGGCTGTGCAGGATCTGATCATTTTGTTGGGTCAGTAAGTGAGGAATTTGAGGTAATGTCCATGCTGGGCATTGAGTCAAGTTCCTTAGGATTGGGTACCAGTGCTGGCGGGGCTAGTCTGGGGCAATCAGTATCATTTTTGGCTTCTCTTGTCTGACCTTTAGGAGTACCTTGGGGAGGAGAGGCAGTGGGGGAAAGGCATATACTGTTAAGTTTTTCCAGCTGAAAGATAGAGCATCCACTTTCCATGCTTGCTTGTGATAAGTCCTTGTGCAGAATCTCTGTAGTTGGCAGTTGTGAGGGGAGGCAAAAAGATCTATGTCTGGGCATCCCCAATTCCTTATGTTGAAGACTTGTGGATCCAATTTCCACTCGTGGGGATCCATGAGGTTTCTGCTTAGTTAGTCTGCCATAGTATTTAACTTTCCTGGCAGGAATTGTGCTTGCAGATGTACTTGGTAAGTCAATGCTGTGTCCCACAAAGTCATGGCTGTCTGCAAAGGGGGTAGGAATGTGTGCCTCCCTGCTTGTTTATGTACCACATGACTGTAGTATTGTCAAGTCTTTATCAGTAGTTGTCCTGGATGAAGTAGGTCCTTGAAGGGTGTCAGGGCATTTTGAACAGCTAGCATCTCTTTTTGATTGATATGTAGATGCATTTGGATTGCGGACCATGAGCCCTGAATACATCTTCCTGCCATGTGGGCCCCCCCAGGCATAATCCGATGCATCTGTAGTCAATGTCCGCCTGGCTGGGGGTATGGTGAATGGCTGTCCCTTGTTGTGGTGACAGGCCTTTGCCCACCATCGAAACTCCTGTTGCAGGCAGAGAATGAGTGTAATTATTGTTTCCAGGCTGTGGCAATTTTGAGTCCAAACACTTTTTAGATACCATTGTAGTTTCCTCATATGCAGTCTTGCATAAGGAACTAGCAGAATGCAGGATGCCATGAAGCCCAAAGCCTGCAAAATTTTTCTTGCAGTTAACTGGGTGTTTGTTGCCAACTTTTTGAAATAAGTAGTCAGTTGCCTTTGTTTGTCTGGCGTGAGATAATCCATCTGCGCAGTTGTATTTAAGCTTGCACCCAAGAATATTATCTCTTGAGAGGGTACAAGTTTTAATTTCTTTTCGTTTACTGTGTACCCTAGGCATGTTAATAATCTTTTTACAAATGCCAGATGCTGTAGTAGTATGTCCTTGTTCTCTGCTTGAATAAGGCAGTCGTCCAAGTAAGGATATATTTGTATTCCTCTTTGTCTGCAAAATGCAATTACTGGTGCCAGTCATTTTGTGAAGACCCTGGGCGCAGTAGATAAGCCAAAGGGCAGTGCAGAGAATTGGTAGTGCATTGAGCCAGCTATGAATCTGAGGTATCTTCTGCATGATTGTCTGATTGGGACATGCAGGTATGCCTCTTTTAGGTCTAAAGTTACAAGCCAAGCCTTCTTGCCCAGCATGGGCAGAAGCTGCTGCAGAGTCAACATTTTGAATTTTGGAATATCCAGGTATGTGTTTAGAATTGATAGGTCCAGTATTGGCCTCCAGGCTTTGTCCTTTCTGGGCACCAAGAAAAGTCGAGTAAAATCTTTGTCCCTACTCTTGCTGTGGTACTTGCTGAATGGCCCTCATTCCATGAGGGATGAAACTTGTTTTTGTGCCTCTGACCATTGATTTTTTAGCAGGTCTGGCATACCGTTTGCCCTTGGCATGGTGTGAAAATGGAACCTGTAACCTTGTGACACTATGTTCAAGACCCATTTGTCCTGGGTGATTAGGTGCCAGTTTTGAGAAATAAGTGCTAGTTCCCCCCCAAAGGAGCTGCCAGAAGATAAGTGCTTGGTGCTGGCAGGGGGAAGTCATTGGGACTGCTTTCTGTATGGCTGTGATTTGTCTTCTCCGTTTTTGGAGGTAGAAACACCACATTGTTTAGACCTGTATGAGCCTTGGGGCTGGGATCTGCCTCTAGGGCGTCTGTATCTGCCTCTATGTGGCCTGTCTGACACTGGAAAGGACCAATTCTTTGTAGGCCAGTGTCTGCTAAATCTTGGAGGCTGTACCTGTAAGAAATCCTCGACTGTCTGCATAGATTTAGCTTTGTCCTCCATTTTCTTTAATACCTCTTCTGCTTTAACACCAAACAAAGTATCATGCTGTAATGGAGCATCTAATAATTTTGCTTAAACATGATCAGGCAGATTCTGTTCCTTTAACCAAGGATGCCTCCTAATGACAGAACCCGTAACAGCGGCTCTGCAGGAGGCCTCCAAAGAATCAAAGCCACATTGTAAAGTATGCTTTCCAACTTGTTCAGCTGCATGCAATAAATCCTGCATTTCTTTATTTTCTGCACATTCAGAATTTGTCAACATTTTCTGTTTAAGCAGTGACATAATGTATTGCTGATATTTAAGCATATGAAACTGACAATTCAAAGCCCTTATAGCCAAGGTAGCAGAAGTGTAAACCTTTTTTCCCCATCTATCCAGTGCCCTGGAATCTCTGTCAGAGGGGGTAGGGTTTTTTGCAGTGGAAGCCCTGACCCCCTTGGGACCCTGAGAGATAGTTTCTGGGTCAGCAGCAGGGTTTTTAAAAATAAATGTGTGGGAGTCTGGAACCCTGTACTATCTGTCTGGCTTAACAGGAGCTGGAGGTAAGGAGTCAGACTGGACTCAGAAAATACATCTACAATGTCTAGCACAGGTGGAATAGCAGGGGCCTCTGCTGAGGCAGTAAAAAAGAAAGTATTTGAGCCTTTTCTTAGATTCTGAATAATCTTGGCTCTCTCAGTGGAAATGCTCCCTCATGGTATGCAGTGTTTCCCACAAGAATAATCCTCAGGTGGAGAAGCTGAGGGGGATAGATTCTTCAGCATCAGAATCCTCATAAGGAGGAAGAGGGTATTCCTGATCAGAAGAGGAATCAGATGAAATGGAAACCTGATCTGAAGACTCATTCTACCTCTTGCCTAGGCCTCTTGTCAGGAGGGGGATGAGAACCCCTGATCAAAGTAATCAGGTCTTCGGCCATTTTGAGCATCTGTTTTTTAGGCATGGAGGCCTGTCCATGGGGCTGTTGTACTTGTTTGTCTTTACAGCTGCTTTAGTCTTTGTCTTTGAAGCTGAAGTAGTTTTAACATATAATTGTGTAGGCCTGAAAACGACATCAGAAGTCATTGCCTGCTCAACGGCTCCGGACCCATCTGAGGGAAAGGTTTCCGAAGGTCCAATACCTTGAGTTTCTGTAGGCCTGGTTGACTCCACGTTGGAGTCAGTATCGGCCTGTGGCTCTAAAGTAGCGGTCGTCAGGGGCTGCGCAAGCGCTTCACTGAGAACCGGTGACTGGCCTAGAAGAAGCCTCATCGTCGGTTTTGGACCTCGGATGCCTGTCCTCCTCTTTTTCTTTACTTTTTTGTAAACTCCGGTAGTCGGCTGTTCCAACGGCATTATATAATTAAATCTTCTGCCACAGTAATGAAATGCAAAATTGTACTGACGCTTAATAGTGCGTTGGTTAAATCTAGCACAAAACCAACAACTAGCAACGTCGTGGTCAGGGCCTAGGCAAGGAATGCAGTAAGAATGAAAACCCTTATGAGGTATTTGCTTCCCACAAGAAATACAATTATTAACTTTTTCTGACATCGGTCTGCTTCAGGCACTGCACGGCAAGAAAGACTGAAGAAAATGGCGTCAGCTGCATCTTTTATACCCCTGGCACTCTGACATCAGGGAGGAGGCGACAGCAACCGACGCCGGACCTAGACTTTGGAATTAAGGCCGACTGCGGGTAGCCTGCCAGCAGGATAACCCAACTGTAATGACTGCAACAGTGAAACACGAACATCTGCAGAAGGCTTAGGTGACTCCATTTGTGAAAGTTCGTAATACCTCTTTTCGATGGACAAGAACTGGAAGCAAACCCACAAAATACTCCATCATATCAGCAATAGTATGCCCAAAGAATAATTCTTCAAAGGGGAATCTAGGCTCAAAGAATCTTCTTCCTCTGAACTGTAGTCTAAAAGAGAAGGAATGTGAAAGAAGTAAGCTAGAGATTCCTCCTTAGAATCTATGTCCTCATCAGAGGAATCTGGTTCCCTTGTCCTCTTAACAGGAGTGGAACACCAGGGAGGGGCAGGGACTAAACTGAGGAGGCTTCATAGCCAACAAGGCACTGAACAAGCCTCGAGTAAAATCCTGCCATTCACATTGGGGATCTTTAGCAACAGGAGTAATGTGCTTCGTTTTTTTTCTTTTTCTTAAACAAGACAACTGTCTTAGCAGCTCTTGGTGACTCAAACCCTTGGTAGGATTCAATGCTTGTAGTAGGAATCTCTTCCGGGACTACCATTTGAGGAATTCCCCCTGGGCCCCTCAGAAATAATTAGCCTCAGTTCCTCCTCGACGTTCAGAGCTGACACTGAAAAAGCCTCATAGGATGTGGGCGAACTCTGTTCCATTCCAGCCTCCAACAGGGTCACGGCACACGAATCCTACACAGGCACTGGATGGTCTTCAGGACTTTCACTGGCTTCTAGAGAGGCATCCAGTGGAAGCTAGACAGCAACCAGATCAGGCCTAGACTTTTTGGCCTTCTTGGCAGGCGGCTGTCCCTAAGGATGGAAGGATTCCTCTGTAGCACATGGAGCCTACATTTTGTAACGCTGGTTCTCGAGGTATCCGGAGAGAGACAATAAGCAACTATGAAGGGTCTTAAGGGCAAAAACTTAACAGCTACAGCATTGCGTATGGTCGTGGGAAGCACCTAGGCAAAACAGACACTGGTCATGACAGTCTTTATGGGGAATCTGCCTCCCACACTGAAATTTTCCCTTCTTTGATGAAAATGAACACAAGTAAAAAAAAAAAAAAAAAAAAAAAAAAATATTGGAAAACAGAGAAGAAACCCCCACGGGGCACTTATCTTAAGACAGATTGGTAACCAGCATTCAGACCAACGTTCAATAATGGAGTTTGGAATGGCGACCAAGAAATTTGGAGGATTTGCGTTCATACATTACCTTTATGCCCTACATCTTACTCAGGAAGCATACATGTGATGTACAGTGTCTATAAAACAAAGGCTTTGGTTTACTGACTGGACATTGGGCTATCTTTAGCAGGAGAACCCATCTGTGAAGAATACCGCAATAGTGATATGGAAGGACATGACCCACAAATTCCACATATTCAGTCTCAAAAGCATGAACTCTTTTCTGGGTTAAAAAAAGAAGTTATGTACTCACCATCATGTTCCATCTGTGTTGCCTATTTTCAATCAGTCTCAACATATGGGATTCAGATATGACTCATTCATTACTACAGCTCACGGAAGCCTACAACTCTTGAGCTCTTCCCTACCCACAATGCTCTGGTCCCCTCTTACCTCAGATAATACATATAGCTTGAGAGAAGGAGAAAAAGGATTAACAAAGAAATATGCAAGATGCCATCAATGGAGTTCAGATCCAGGGAAGCAAGGGATGTCGACTGGGTTTTCACAGATATGTTTTTGTCAGAGGAAATTTGAACAAAAAGGACAGGGGCTGGAGGGTGGGGAGTTGAGGCTGAATGAAAATGAACAACACAGATGGAACATTATGGTGAGTACATAACTTATTTATCTGATGTCAAGTTTTCATTCATCCTCAATGTATGGGACAGAGTACCCAGCTACCTTAGCCCTGGGTGGACTCTTAAGGAAGGATGTTGCTGACAATGGCTGAGCTAAACACCATTCTTCCCCTTGAGACCAGAACTAATTTGTAGAGGTTGATAAAGGTATGTGGATTTGACCAAGTAGCAGTTGGGCAAATATCATCCATGGAAGGTCTAGACTGAAAAAAATGTGGAAGTTGCCACAGATCTGGTAGCATGAGGTCTTACAGGTTTGTGTGATGGGTGCATTCAATTTTGTATGCACCGAAGAAATACATTCCGTTATCCATCTGGCTACAGTTACTTTATGACAGGTTGCCCCAACCTATGGTATTCAAAGGAAATGAAAAGTTGGTCTGATTTCCCAAAATATTTTGTATGATGCAAATAGAAACGATACTCTCTACAGACATCCAATGAATGCAGCAAGAATTCCCCTTTGTTACTGAAATATGGAAAGAATACTGGAAGATGAATGGCCTGATTAATTTTGGATACTGACACCACCTTTGGTATAAGGGAAGCATTGGTCCGTAAGGTAACCCTATCCTTGTGAAAGACCAAGTAAGGGACCTGGGAGGATTAAGCGTGAAGTTCTGATATTCTCCTGGCTGAGGTTATAGCAACCAGAAAGTCTGTCTTCCAAGACAGGAATTTTAAAATACATTTGGTTGCAGGCTCAAAGGGAGACCGAGTCAGGGCCTGCAGTACTCGAGTTAAATCTCATGGTGGAACAGGGTCCTAAAACGTAGATCTTAGCAAGACAGTACCCTTCATAAATACTTTACACATTTTTGCAGAAGCCAAAGAACAAATGTGCAATCCTACATGGAAATTTGAAACTGCTGCTAGCTGAACTTTAATAATAGATGTGCTTGCTCCTTTATTAAACAATTCCGCTATAAATTAAAGGATTGCTTATGTAGAAGCTGTAAAGGGTTCTATGTGATTTTGCTCCACCCAATAAATCTTTTTCACTTGCTTTTCTACACTTTCCTAGTAGGTTTATGGGACGATAAGAGAATAGAACTGACTGAGGAAGAAGCATAGGTGGCCTGGCCATCAATGGATATGGAGAAACCATGTGATCAGTCTGAGGTTAGGGAAGGTCTGGGTGAATCAGTCCTACAGGATGGGACAAGAAGTCTGGAGTTGGATCCAGAATCCAAGATGGAGATTGTAGGCGAGGCCAAAGAAAGGGGAACCACACCTGTTGAAGCCAATAAGGCACAATGATTATTCTGCTCTTCAATCTGGCTGCCTTCTCTAAGAATCTGGGGATCAAGGGAGTTGAAAGATCGGCATATAACAGACGGGGGGGGGGCAATCATGGAGAACAGCGTCCCTTGGTGACTCTCCTACAAGGGGGACTGGGTCAAAGAAGCTGCTGTATTTATTGTTTAAGGGAGATGCAAAAAGATTGCAGCAAGGCTGACCCCACTGATGAAAAATTATTTTTTCAACTTTGTGGTTGAGGGACCACTCGTGAGATTATAGAATGAGTTTGTCTGCTATCAGACTGGACTTACCTGGAATCAGTATTGCCACCAGAAAGCGATTGGAAGCTATCGCACACTGCTACACTCTGAGAGCTTCTCGAGACAGGGGGGTAAGACTCGGTTCCTCCTTGCTTGTTGCTATACCAAACTACTGACATATGGTCTGTCTGAACAGCAGTTGTTCTGATAGGGAGAGAATCTTAGAATGCCCAAAGCACCACTCATCTCCAGAACACTGACATACAGGCTGGCCTCTATGGAGGAGCAGGTGCCTTGGACTGTCTTTTCCAGATAATGCCCCCCACCCAATCGAAGAAGAGTCCATGGTCACTATGGTCTTGGGCTGAGGGGGTATAAACAGGTGACTTTATTGGGGCTGGCATGACTGTGTCCATCATGAGAGGTAATTTTTGCATATCTGAGCCACCCTTATCCTTCTAGACACAGGGTGAGGTGAAAAAGGGCCACTGGGTTTGTAACATCCATTGTAAAACTCTCATGTGATACCCTGCTAGGGGTACTAAAGTTATGGCTGCTGCCATTGAGCCTAGAGCCTACAGGACTTTTCTAGCCAATATCTTTGCACTGCAAATGATTCTCCTGACTTGGCTTCTGATGTTCTGTACTTGTAGTAATGGAATGGACGGAAGCATGGATTGAGTGCTCAAGATTGCACCTATGAATTCCGGTTTTTGGATGGGTTGCAAGTGTGGTTTGTCATGATTTACTGTGATCCTTAGAGTTAAGCAAATTTTTATTACCTGGTATCTCGCTTCTACCAACTGATGTCTGGTTGAGGAGGTGATGAGCCAGTCTTCCAAATATGGAAATAGCCAGATTCCCCGCAGCCTTAGATGGGCTGCTACCACTGCCATGCATTTGGTAAACACCCTGGGGGCTGTGTTGAGGCCAAAGAACAGTGCGCTGAATTGGTAATGACTGGCTCACACTCCGAAGTGCAAGTAACTCTTGGACCATCAATTCATATTTATGTGACAGTATGCGCCCTGGAGGTCTATCGAGCACATCCAGTCGTCCTTCCCTAAAAAGGGTAGAATGGACTGTACCATGACCATCCAGAACTTGGTGTGCATGACTGACTTGTTTAACACACCAAGAGCCAAACTTGGTCTCCAGTCCCCTATCTTTTCTGGAACCAAAAAGAACCTTAATTAAGTTTCGTATCCTATCTCTTCTGATGGCACTTCTTGGATGACTCTTTTTGAGAGCAAATGTTGAATTTGCTGAATTGCTAGCTCCCTTTGACTGGGTGAAACATCAGACAGCTTTGTTATTGATGGGGGTGGAAGGAAAGAGGGTATGGTATAACCTCTGGTAATAATTCTCTGCATCCAAATATACTTAGCCAGGCTGTTTGGCACAGGGAAAAATGATACCCAATTGCCTCCAGAGGAAGACAATTGGGCCTCCTTTCAGAAACACTGATAAGGCCTAACAAAGAAAGTATCTCTGGACCTTGTATTCTGCTGGCCTCCTCTGCCTCGAAGGCATCTTCTGTTATTTCCATTTCCCCCTCTGCCTCTGGGAAAACCAATTCCATGTGTGTCGGAGAAAGGACCTTGAGATGTTTTTGAGCCACATCTTGCGGCCTCTCATCGCTGATTCTTAGAAAAGGTTCATGGGGGGGGGTTGAAAAATGTACTCCAATGGCAGGCAAGGTCTTCCCATATTTTTCAGACCTGGAGAGTGTTTCCTTTACAGTGGGTACAAAAGTGAAGATCCATCAAATGAAGCAATGACAAAGGAAGACTTAAAAGGCTCTGCAAAGTCGCACAGGTGCATCCAGGCTGGTTTCCTCATGTTTAAGTCTGAACCCGCTGCCCATGAGGCACCATCAGTTGCGCTGGCTACAGGCCTCATGCGAGTTCACAACCAACTGTAAGGTAGTCAACTGAGGGGCCACATAAATCTGGACCTCCTCCGCTGTGATTCTTGCTAAGGAGTTGGAAAGTTCCTTAAGTAAGTCCCTTTGCAGTCTCGTGAAGTGGGCTACATAATTCAGCGAATGTATGGCAAATGCTGCTGAAGCATTCATCCAATTCCCCAGCCAGTCCATCGCTCTAGACTCCCTGTTACAGGGATGAACATATGAACTCTCTTCACAGAGTTACTTTTTAGCGGCCATCACCACAACCATGGCATCAACCGGTATGCCCTTACTCCAATACTGCCTTTCTGTTGGAGCTGCAGTAATTTTATCTGGTCTCTTAGGGATAGGTTTGGTTGAGTCAGGTTCCTTCCACTCCTCCTGACAAATTAAATCCACTAATTAATCGGCAAGTGGGGCTACCCAGGAGGTAGACTGGCCAGTCCCAAAAGCTTCCACGTATACAGACTCCTTAGGAGATGGGTGGTGGGTGGGCCAACCACCCTTTTGTTTCAGGAGCTTGAGGACATCTGCAAAGGAGACGTCTTCAGGTGATGATTTGGGAGACCCTTCTATTCAAAGTCAGTATCAGTGAAGAGGGGCTCTTCAAAGTCAGTATCAGTGAAGAGGGGCTCTTCAGCTGAGTCCAGGTGTTTCCTCTTGCACCATCTCTTCCTTGGGACTTCCTCAGTGGGGTGGTCTGGAGAAGTATCGGAAGAGCTAGGGATCCCAGACTGGGTAGACTTGAAGCTCTGGGCCTGCTGTCCCCTAGGCATAGAATGGTGAGAATCACACTACAAGATTAGTTGGGGTGGTCGGGGTGGACCCAAGAGAGGGGGACCCACCTGATCTGTGAACAAAAAGAACCAATTCACTACTTCAAAGGCAGACCTCCCCGGGAAGGATAATAATGGAGCAAAAAGTGCAATTCCCTTGTTCGCCAGCTCCCCCTCTCCACAGGTTGCCTGCCCAAGTAGGAAGGTGGAACTGAGCTATCAAGCGCCGATGCTCTGAGGAAGAAAAAGCTCCGAAAATCTGTGTCTATCTAACCCCTCCCCCAGATTAGACGTGAAAGCCTCGGCTCCGAGAGCCACCTGGATCCAAACATGTTGGTGCTGATGAGCTCAGTTTCATTGCCTGATCTGAAGACACGAGTCTTCTGAGATCTGACACAGATGGGCCCACAGCACTCGGATTCGAAAACTCTGAAACCTCAGGTCAAGTCACAGGAGGAGGAGTAGACGCTGGAGGAAGTCCCTGATCTGATGGGGTCCGAACAATAAGGGCACCCTTCTGAAGTTGTTCCATGACTAGTTCCCTCATCATCCTAGCCTAATCTGCCACGATAAGACTCTTGGTAGAGCGAGAAGACACAGAAGACGATGGACTAGAGTGCCTTTTGAGAAAGGGTGAGGAGCACCCTTGAAGGGACTGGGTCTAAGGACGTCCAAGTAAGCAGTCCGAGGAAGGAGCTTCGGATCAGAGGTCTTAGGATCCGAAGTGGTTTTCCTCTTCAAGTCTGGTGACACAACTTTTGTCGGATCCGACAGTGTAGATGAAATTGGAGATGTTGGATCCAACCTCAGCAACTTTTTTGGCTCAGATGAGGAAGGACCTTCTGCCTATCTGGACCATTTTGAATGGTCTCTTTGCTTAGAAGTCAATGGCTGAGCTCCAGCAATAACCTGTGTAAAAGATGAGGGCAACAGCCCTTTCAAGATCAGCTTATTCTTATGTTCTGTGATGGCCGGAGGATTAAAGGCCATACTGCTGGTTTAGGTGATCCAATCGCAAGCAGTAAATACACAAAGAATGTCAGTCTGAAAAAGGCATTTTGTGTCCACATTGCCTGAACTTCTTAAATCCTTCTTCTGACATATCCAGGAAGAAGGTACGTCACACACACACACACACACACGCACACACACACACACGAATAAATAAAAAAAAAAAGATAAAGGAATAAAGATAACTTTAGAATATTTTTAAGGAAGAAAATATACCAACAACTGTAACTAAGACCAAAAAGGTCATAGGGAGAATATCTATACATAATAAGAAAACGGGTAGTGAAAAGTACCAACAATTGTGACTAAGAGGACAAAAAGATTGTGGGAGAATAACGCGAGAGTTTAAACTGAAGGAAGGACTAAAAAAGCAGAGAAAAACAATGTAATCTAAATAAAAGTACTTCTAACCGAAAACACTTGAGAACTATCAGCAACCACGTCTGTTCTCCAAAGTGAGGTGAGAGGGGACCAGAGCATTGTGGACAGGGAAGAGCTCGAGAGTTTGTAGGCTTCTGCAAGCTGTAGTAACGCCAGAGTCAGATCAGAGTCGCATACGCTGAGGATGAATGAAAACTGACATCAGGTCTTTCTTTTTCTCTGGGTTTCCTGTCTTATTCACTCTTGAGAAGTGATCAGTTGGTCAATCAGAATACTCAAAGCACTCTAAATTCCTTCTGAATAACATACCACACCTCATTATTAAACTATCTAATGACAATACTACCAGAATTAATTCTCTGAACAAAAGCAACACCTTAGCATCTTTTCTTAAACAGATGGAAAAAAGATTGTCTGCAAAATGAAAATTTTTTTTTGCTAGATTTAGCAGAATGAATATTCACTTACTCTCCTGCAGGAAAACATTTCTTTGAACCAGTGATTTCTTTATAGGAATAATATAAAATATAACAAAATGGTCTCTTGACAATATGCAGAAATCTACTGGGTATTCCCTTTCGGAAGGGGTGATCCAAGTGTAGTTACACCTTATGAATAATGCTACTCTGTAAATTTTCTTTAAAGAATTGCACAGCTCCAGTGGCATAGATGGATAAACAAGGTCTTTATAATGGCCTAGATGACAATTTCAATAAACACTTCAGCACATGATGGAGTTGGCAGGAGTGGATGAGTGTGCCCATCCTGGGTAAAGGGTGGGGCAGCACCAGACACACTGTCATGATCCCTAACAAGATGGCTGGCAATGCAAATCCTCAGCCTGCTAGCAGTCATAAGGATCAACGCAGGTGAATGAAAGAATGCAGTCACAATGTGAAGGCACTGTAGGCCTTGAGGTGAAGTAGATCAGGTATCTTGCTGCCTTTGGTCATTACAAAAAAGTACAGTTGTGTACACTTACTATAAATGTAGATGTTCAAGTGTATTCACTGTTGCAGTCATTACATCTGGGTTATCTGCTTGCAGGTAGCCCACAGTCGGCCTGATTAACAAAGTCTTGGGTCCTGCATCGGTTGCTGTCCCTTCTTCCATGACGCCAGGCCGTCAGGGGTATAAAACATGCAGCTGATGCCATTACATCAGTTTTTCTTGCCCCAGATGTCATGTGCCCCCCTAATGGGAAGCAATTAAATATAAAAGTACAAAGATATGCCTCCAACAAAAAAGCAAATACACCAAAAAGGCTTTTAAGCATAATAAAGGAAAGTAGAGGTATAGCCAAAAGAAGTTAGGGGGCTGGAGGGAGGGTAACCATGACTGCAACAGTGAATACACTCTAACATCTACATGTATGGTAAGTATACACACCTGTACTATGTTCTTCGTGTTTCACTGTTGCAGTCATTACACATTTGGGTAGATTCCCAAAGCTATGGTTGGGAGGAGGAATTTAGATAGCATTAGGGCCAGCTATAAGGCCCTGCAAGACTGCAGTGGCAAAGCCAGCTCAGGATTTAGAGAAAATTGGCAAATGATAATGCTTGGTGAAAGCATTTACAGAACTCCAGGTAGCACCTTCTAGGATGTCCCTGGTAGGGACGCCTCTGAGAAAGGCTGTAGTGGTAGATGCAGCCCTGGTGGAGTGAGGTCTGATCCCCTGGGGGATAGGTTTTCCATGGTGCTTATTGCAGAAATTAATGCAATGGCTTATCCATTTAGAAAAGGTTTGCTTTGAAATAGCCTTCCCCTCTGCCCCTGCAGTAAATGCCACCAACAGTTGTTCAGAGTTACTTTGAGGTTTAGTCCTGTCCAAATAGAATCTAAATTGTCTGTGCACATCTAAGGAATGCAGTATTCATTCCCCTTTATGCTGTGGATTCGGAAAGAAGGTTGGCAATTGAATGGACTGATTAAGAGCCACACTGGATACCACCTTGGGCATGAAGGATGGATTGGTTCTGAGGGACACCCTGTCTACATGAAAGATGATGAAAGGCTCCACTGCCATAAGAGCCTGCAATTCATATACCCTTCCAACTGAAGTGATTGATAAAAGGAAAGCTGTTTTCCAAGAAAGAAATTTTAAGTCTGCAGTAGCAGCTGGCTCAAAAGGAGGTAGAGTGAGTTTCTCCAAGACAAAGTTAGGGTCCCAGGCTGGGGTTGGAGCTCTCCTGGGTGGTCTCAAATTTTTGGCCCCTCTGAGGAACTGCTTGAGCAGTGGATGAGAGAAGAAGGGAGGTTCTGTGTTATAATGAGCTGAAATGGCTGAGGCGTGGAGTTTAATGGAGGAAAAAGACCGGCCCTTGTGAAGCATCTCAGTTAAGTATTGTAAAATCTGAGGTAAATTGGGCATTGCTGTGCTCATCCCTTGAGATTGGTTCCAGGCACAGAATCTTTTCCATTTTTCAGCATAAGATTTTCTAGTACTAGGCCTCCTTGCCTCTAAAATGATATCTATCACAGGTTTGCTGAGGGATGGTAAAGGAGAGATGAAGCAATTAGCCAGGCTGCAAGGTTCAGTGTTAGAAGCTGAGGGTGCAGAATATGGTTTTCCTGCTGAGACAGCAGGGAAGGAGTCTGAGGCAGGTGCCATGGAGATAACCGTGACACACTATGAAGGAGGGGGTACCAGTGTTGGCGCGGCTAGTCTGGAGCAATCAAAATCATCCTAGGTTTGTCCTGTTTGATTTTTAGTAGTACTTTGGAGAGCAGGGGCAGAGGTGGGGAAGGCATAGACTGATAGGTTTTTCCAGCTGAAAGGGAGAGCATCCACTTTACAGGCTTGTTTGTGGGGAGTCCTTGTGCAAAATTTGTCCAATTGGTAGTTCCGGGGAGAGGCAAACAGGTCTATAACTGGGCTCCAAACCAAAACCACGCAAGGTAGACAAAGTGCCCGGATTATACCAATTCAGTCCAAATTGTAAAAAAGTAATCCAGCACAAGGAGAGGTAAAATTTAAAGGCTTTATTGTGGCAATTCCATATAGAATACCAAGCAAACCGGTTTCGGCTGAAAATTCAAGCCTTCTTCAGTGCAACAAAATATTCCATTAGAGCACATCCTAGTGTCTGCTTTTATATCAAATGTATTTAAAGAGATACACATTAAAAAATACATATGAGAAAATACACTATTGTTGAACAGAACCATCAGATCTAACTTAATTCATTAAGGCCAGGTCTGAATAAAGCCCCTAGCCTAATAATCCAAGAGGATTCCTTTTGATTTAATATATCATGCCAACCTGCTTTGATGGTTCTGTGCATTTGAATTTTATCTATTATGGTGAAATGAAATATGGCAGTAGTGTGTGTGATAGTATGCTTATAAAGGGCGTTGGTAATTTTTTTATTCCTAATCTCACTTAAATGTTCACTTATGTGGTGTCTAAAGGGTCTTGACGTCTGTCCAACATAAAAAGATGAACAGGTACAGGTCGCTAGATAAATTATCCAGTCGCTACTGAAATTACCAAAAACTCTAATCTGATACACTTTGGAAGTATTGCAGCTAGTAAATTCCTTTGTTTTAAAAATATGTGTACATGAGCTGCAGTGACCACATGGGACACAACCCACTAGTGTATCACCAAAGAGTGTTTTCTGCATGGATATAGGTGGATTGTGACGCTTGTAATGAGTAAAATATGAATTAATGGTTCTGCCTCTCTGGTAAGAGAATGAACATCTGTCTTGAAGAACCCCATTCAAGTGTTCATGTGCAAGTAGAATGTCCCAATGGTTATTAATAATGAATTTTGGGGTGTGACTACCAAATGTTGTCACTAATCTAACCGGTTGTGTTTCTAGTTTTTTCTGTTGACTAGTGATGTTTTGACATTTCAAAAGTTTAGATCTCTCAGTTTGTTTTACCTGATTTACAACTCGGGAAATGTGATTTTTACTATACCCTCTGGTTATCAATCTGTTTGTTAAATCTTATTGACATTCTTGGTGGGTTTGTTCAGAAGAGCATATGCGTTTGATACGTAAATATTGGGACTTTGGGATGTTAATGATGTGGCGGGGATGATGACTAGAAGCATGAAGTAAGGTATTATATTTTGGAAATTTTCTATGTACCCGAGTTTCCAACGTATGATCTTCTTGTCAAGTAACAACTACATCCAAAAAAATGATTTGTTGATATTCAATGTTTAGTGTAAACTGGATGTCCCATCTGTTACTGTTTAAATATCTAACAAATTTATGTCCATATGTATCATCACCCCGCCACACCATCCAACAATCATCCAGATAACGTCTCCAAATATCTAGCTCTTCTATAAAGGAATTGTTGTTGGTGTCATAACTTAGCTGCTCTTCAAGAAACCCCATAAATAGGTCAGCATAAATGGGAGCAAAAGATGCTCCCATAGCCATACCTCTGACCTGCCAATAAGACTTACCATAAAAATAAAATAATATTTTTAGTTAACACATGTTCTGTTATAGTAAGTAGAAAGTTGTTAAAACCAGGGGTACACCTTTTAGATTTCTCCAGCCAGTATTGAATGGCTTGTAATCCTGCCCTATGTGGTATACTAGTGTAAAGGGAGGCGACATTGAGTGTGCAGAGATACCAGTTGAATTCCAATTGTGAATCCTGAATGATATTCAAAAATTCTGTAGTGTATTTTAATTTAGACCTAACCATGCATAATAACAGCTGTAAGTGTGGAGTCAGGAAGCCCGATAGGGGTTCGGTTAAGGAACCCTTGCCAGATACAATTGGTATGCCTGGTGGACATGTAGAGTTTTTATGTATCTTTGGGAGTAAGTATAGGTACTGAGGGATTGGATCTGCGACCTTGAGCTGTTTACATATTTGTTGATAAATGATGCCTTCCTCCACAGCCAAATCTAAAAAGAAATCAATATGTTTTTTGAAATTTGGTGTGGGATCAACAATCATGTGTATATAGAAACGGGCATCAGATAGTCGTTTATCAGCCTCAGCCTGATACATCTCCCAATCCATCACTACAATGCCACCTCCCTTGTCAGCTGGTAAAATGACTATATTGTGGTCAGAACTAAGATCATTTAGTGCCTGATGTTCTTGCTTAGTCAGATTATGTCTGGTAAATTGATATTGTTGAGAAAAGTGTAAATCCTTCAGAACACATTCCTTAAATATAGCCACATGTTTGTCCATGGGGGGTTGGAAATCGGATCTTCCAAACTGGAACCCAGTTGATCTTTGAGTATTATCAGTATCTGAAAAAAATATTTTGAGATTAAGTAACCTACAAAAACTATTCAATTCATTAACTAAAACATGCTCAGGTACAACAGAAGTAGGTACAAAATTGAGCCCTTTGTTTAGAACTTTATTGTGTATATCTGACAGTTCGTAAGAGGAAATACTGTGAACATTATCTATTGAGTTACAATTTTCTGTAGCAATTGTTGTATATTGTGTGTGTTTCTTTCTATGTTTTCTCCCCCCTCTACGCTTTTCATAATCAGCTACATCTCTTTGAAATTTCTGTGTTTTCTTTTTAATAAGCTGTTCTTCTAATGTAGCTAAGTCCTTAGCCAAATTGGTCAAATGACCATTAAAAAAGCTTTAGGACTCAAAAATTTTAGCTTCTTGACAACTGGCATTAATTTCTGAAGTCTGTGTTTCTATCATCCTTTCATAATATGCAGTTAATGCGTCTACAAACAGCATATATGCCTGGTGTTGTGTTTGTGCCCAATCAGTTGACAACTGATAATAAATTAAGCCCACCAGGGGTTGAATTCTAACTCTTAAACCTCGTTGTGTTATATTTTTGAGTTTATAAGCTTTAAACAATTTAAGGTGCCAAATGTTTGCCCTTAATACTCTCATATTCTTAGTTAGTTTCTGGAATAATATGCCACAGAGATGTTTAGCATCCACCATATCAGTTGTAAACCCACTAGAATTGGGTGGCTGTAAGCCAAAAACATCCAAATTGTCTTTGTCAGCAGAAAGGCCCTGTAAAATCCCGGTGAGATCCATGATGCCAAGTAATGCAACACAATGAGACAATATTATACTCAAGCCAATATATAAGTATACAAATATATCAAGATATGAAAGTCAAAAAATCTTTTGTACCAAAAATAACTGTATGATATGATATATCTGTAATGTATTGGCCTAATATAAATGTTTTGCTTGGGTCATAAATTAGAGCTCAGACTGATATAGTTATATTGATAATAATATAAAGACCAGCTGACATTACCAAGTGCTACTTGCAACAACCCTGCAGCAAGGGAAAACATACCCTATAGAGCAAATCTGGAAAAGGACTAAAAATGGTCAAATTGGTGGCCGACCTTAGTCTCAACTGCTAATCTCATATAAGAAAATAATAGCTATCTGACCAAATATCACTCATACATGTCTTGATAAAAAATACAGGCCCTACTGACCAATTATAAATTCCCAATATTAGTCATGAGCTCAAAATTATGCCACAGAATCAAAATAGTGACCGACCTTCATTTTAGCCACCTGTCGCATCATTGTTTTTGGATATTTATCTTTAAGAAAACTGAACTGTGGCCGACCTTCGTCTCAGCCACACATAAAATGACTCAATCTAGTGTGCCACAATTAGCCCTTTAGTATCTGATATGGATAATGGCCAGTATCTCTCTGTCTCCAGTTTAAATAATAATACTTAGTAACTGAAACTAAAAGTTCCCCTTAGAATTGCGACCGGTAAGCAACCCATAAAATCCACAATAGTATAGTTTAGCAACTGGTAAACTCAACAGATCAAGTCTCTGATCATAAATCCTATAGAGCTCATGTTTAAGTCCCCAAGCAAAAATTGTTTCAACATATTGTATTTCAATAGACCTGTGCACCAATTGAATCACCAGAATTAGTAAAATAATATATCCAGAGTACGTTGAAAGAGACATATATATCCAGAAAAAAGGTGTGGCCATGGGCTCCCCATGTGGAGCCGTCGTGGCCAACCTTTTTATGACATACTGGGAAAGAAATTTTGTTCTCAATAACCTTGAGTGGAATAGTAGACTAGTTTACTACACCCGCTTTTTGGATGATATTTTCATTCTTTTTAGGGGCGACTCTGTTCTAGCCCATTCTTTTGTCAACTACTTGAATTCTACAACATCCTTTCTTAGATTTACCTATCATTTTGATGTTGAAGGTATGAATTTTCTGGATGTTAAATTATCTAGGGTAGGTGCACTGGGCCATTTAAAATCTGTTATCTTCAGAAAAGATACGTATGTTAATTATTTTCTTCATTACACTAGTTCGCACCCGTTCAAGCATAAAAAAGCCATAGTAAAGGGACAACTAGTGAGGGCGGTGAGGATGTGTAGTGAACTAGTTGATTTTACATTTGAGTGTCAAGTATTGAGAGATCTTTTCACCAACCGTGGATATCCACAGCAGTTAGTTGATGATGTTATGGACGAAGTGAAGAATAAAAGAGCTTGTGGGTTTTATAAACCGCTTCTTTTCCCCTTGCCCGCTTCGCCCATTTACATCGAACAAAATTTGACCCCTGTTGTGAATACCAATTTTCTTGACCTTACTATGTCGCCAGTACCTGTTCCTTTGAATGAGTTCCCATGCAGTTTTATCTCGACTTTTAGTATGAATTCGTATGACATACAAAATATTTTGTACAAGAACTGGTTTTTTGTGTCGAGTAATACATTGATTAGCAACAAATTGGGTGAAAAACCGTCTGTGGTTTTTAGGAGAGGTAGGAATATCAAGGACTTGTTACAAAGCAGTCTTCCTGTTGAACACTGCGTTAGCTCTAAGGGGTCGTTTTCTTGCGGTGCTTGCAATTATTGCACACACATAAAAACTGGCAGTACATTTTGTATAGCGGGAAGGAAATATATGGTAGGTCATAGAATAAAGTGCGACACTAAATCTATCATATATATCGCATTTTGTACTTGTTGTCCTGCCTTCTACGTCGGTAAGACGGATAGAAAATTTAAGGACAGGATTTACCAGCATTTATATGCTATTAAAAATAAGAAGGGCGAAAATGCATTGGCCAAACATATTGGTTCCTCTCCAGGGCATGCTTTTGTCTTTATGGGAATTGACCATCTCCCACCCCCTCTTAGGGGAGGCCCCACTGCTATTATATTAGAAACTCGGGAGCTTTTATGGCAACTTAAACTGGACGCATTTAATCCGCCAGGATTGAATGAAAGCTGTAATATAGCCCCTTATTTAAAGCTAAAATCATATATGAGATAAGCTTAAGCCTATTATTACTTTTACGGTGGGTTATGAATGGGATCGCTCTTTGAGACATGTTTGCTAGATGCACTATTGAATCACATTTCAGTGTATCAATGTACGGTAGCTTATGTGTGGCATTAATGTTTTACCTGTGACTTAATAATAATTTTTTAAACAGCCTTTTTAGGATGGTGTATACTTGTAGGGCTGTTTATTTTATAACTTATTGCTTGCAGGTATTTCTTTAAGTAGGGTGATAATTATTTCTAATTGTGTGTAGGTAACTGCATTCCATAGTTCTCATTTGCACATAGGTATCTTTATATGTGTATCTATCAGTGTCTTTACACGTTGTACACATGCAGAGTTTTTATTTTTAACTATTGTATTGGACTGCATTGAAGTGATTTATTGTCTTATTCAAATGGTGCTTGCATATCCATTTGATTTTAAACATGATGGTTTTTATTGTTGTATGGAAAATCAAAAATTAGAGGTTGATGCCTTTTATTTGTAATTGCATGTAATCAGTGGATGTATTTAAAGAGCATTTGTTCGCGCTCTTTTTCACCTCTGAAGAAGCCACCTAGTGTGAGTGGCGAAAACGCTGTCTACTTGTCAGTATAAAATAAATTGCGTTTAGGTCTTTTTGCAAGCAGGTCTTTTCATTTTGGGATTCTTCACCTACATTGGTTTGTGGACTTTATCCAGTTTGTCATAGTTTAGCAACTGGTAAACTCAACAGATCAAGTCTCAGATCATAAATCCTATAGAGCTCATGTTTAAGTCCCCAAGCAAAAATTGTTTCAACATATTGTATTTCAATAGACCTGTGCACCAACTGAATCACCAGAATTAGTAAAATAATATATCCAGAGTACATTATAACAGGATCAGTTTAAGTCTGTAGATGCACTCCCAAACCATAGATCCCTCTTCCTTATCTTGTGTAGTGTTAACTACGAATAACACAAGTCCTTGCCAACTAATGTATGGATGTGTAGCTAAATATAAAGAAAACACACTATTAAACCCTAATCAAAAACAGCCATAAATCATATAAGCGTAGAACATTTAAACAATGAAAAATTAATGCACAATTGATGTATCTGGGCTCCCCCATTTGCTTGTCAACATGTTGAAAATCCTTGGCTCCAGTTTCCACTTGTATGGGTCCATGAATTTTCTGCTTAGTCTGTCTGCCAGTGTGTTTAATTTTCCTGGCAGGAATTGAGCTTGTAGGTGCACTTGGTAGCTCAGGGCTGTGTTCCACAACGCCATGGCTAGTCTGCAGAGGGGGTAGGAATGTGTTCCCCCCTGCTTGTTTATGTACCAAATAACAGTGGTGTTGTCCGTCTTTACCATTAGTTGTCCTGGAAGAATGTGGTCCTTGAAGGCTGTCAGAGCATTTTGTACAGCTAACATTTCTTTTTGATTGATATGCAGGTGCATTTGACTTGGGTTCCATTTGCCCTGAATACACTTCCCTGCCAGGTGAGCCCCCCATGCATAGTCTGATGCGTCTGTTAGGGTTTGGGTGGCAGGGGGTGGTGTCAAAGGTAGTTCCTTGTTTTGGTGGCAGGCCTCTGCCCACCAAAGGAACTCTAGGAGTAGGCAAGGTATGATAGGAATCATTGTTTCTAGGTCTTGAGAATGCTGACACCATAGGCTTTTTAGATACCACTGTAGTTTCCTCATATGCAGTCTTGCATATGGAATTAGAAGAATGCAGGAGGCCATGAACCCCAAGGCTTGCAGTATTTGTCTTGCAGATATAGCAGGGTTTTTGTGACCACTTGTTTGAAGTAGGTTGTCAAATTAATTTGCTTCTCTGGCGTGAGGTAAGCCATCTGGGAAGTTGTATTCAAGCTTGCTCCCAGGAATATAATTTGTTGACAGGGTAACAGGTGTGATTTCTTTTCATTTACGGTGTACCCCAGACAAGTTAGAACCCTTTGTACAAAGGCCAGATGATTCAAAAGTATATCCTGGCTTTTTCTGGCTTTCTGCCTGAATTAGACAACCGTCTAGGTATGGGTATATTTGAATATTTCTTTGCCTGCAAAATGCAATAACTGGAGCTAGGCACTTTGTGAATACCCTGGGAGCAGTAGATAAGCCAAAGGGCAGTGCAGAGAACTGATAGTGCGTGTAGCCTGCTTTGAAGCGTAGGTATCTTCTGCAAGATTACCTGATTGGGATGTACAGGTATGCTTCTTTTAAATCTATTGTTGCCAACCAGGCATATTTGCCTAGAATAGGAAGTAATTGGTGAAGGGTCAGCATCTTGAATTTTGGAATCTCCAGAAAGGTGTTTAGAGTAGACAGCTCCAGGATAGGACGCCATGAATTGTCTTTTCTGGGTACCAGGAAAAGTCTTGGAAACCTTGTCCCTTTTCCTCTTCTGGTACCAGCTGACTAGCCCCCATGCTTACGAGAGAAAGTACTTGTTTTTGGGCCTCTGCCCACTGATTTGGGGATAGGTCCGGTCACCCGTTTGGTGTTGGCAACGTGTGGAAGTGAAATTTGTATCCCTGGGACACTATATTTAAAACCCATTTGTCCTGGGTAATGAGTTCCCAATTCTTTGCATGAAGAGCAATATTTCCCCCCCAAGGGGGCAGTCAGTTGATAAGTGCTTGGAAATTTTAAAAGGAAGTCATTGAGACAGTTTACCATAGGTGGGAGTCTTATTATTCCTAGATTTGGAAGTGGAGGCCCCCCACTGCTTAGTTCTGTGTGTCCCCTGGGACTGAAACCTGGGGTATTCCCGGTGTCTGGGTTTGGCTTGAGAAGACCTGGAAGGGGCTGGAAAGGACCAATTCTTTGAGGGCCAGTGCCTACTAAATCTAGGAGGCTGAACTTGTAAAAAATCTTTCACAGCTTGCATAGCTTTAGCTTTATCTTCCATCTTTTTAAGAAATTCCTCAGCCTTGTTGCCAAACAGGCGGTCCTGATTTAAAGGAGCATCCAACAATTTAGCTTTAACATGATCAGGCAAAGGCTGCTCCTTAAGCCAAGCATGCCTTCTGAGCACAGACCCAGTAACAGCAGCCCTGCAAGAGGCTTCTAATGAATCAAAACCACATTGCAAAGTATGCTTTCCAACTTGTTCAGCAGAATGCATTAAATTCTGTAATTCTTTATTTTCCACAAAGTCAAGAATCAACATCATTTTCTGTTTAAACAGTCCAATAACATGTTGCTGATACTTTAACATATGAAACTGGCAGTTTAAAGCTCAAATGGCCAAGGCTGCAGAAGTGTAAACCTTCTTACCCCATCTATCCAGCGCCCTGGAGTCTATATCAGAAGGGGTAGAATTTTTAGCAGCAGAAGCCTTACTGCCCTTGGGCCCCTGTGAAATAGTCTTTGGATCTGCAATAGGATTTTTAAAAAGGAACTTGTGGGACTTGGGGACCCTGTAGTATCTGTCAGGTTTTCTGGGAGCAGAAGGCAGGGTATCAGGGGCCAAACTAGATTCCGAAAAAGCATCATCAACAATGTCTAGTACAGCAGGAATAGCTAAAGGCCTATGCTGAGGTAGGAGAAGGAAATCCCTAAGCCTCTTTTTTGAATCAGAAAAATCCTGGCTTTCCCAGTGGAAATGCTCCCGTAGAGTACGTAAGGTTCCCCAAAAGAAAAATCCTCAACAGGGGAAGCAGAGGTAATGGAGTCCTCTGCATTAAAATCTTCATAAGAAGATAAGGGCAAATCCAGATCATCAGAAGAATCAGAAACAGAATCCTGATCAGAAGATTCATAATCAACTTCAGTCCTAGGCCTCTTAGAAGTGGGGGGGGGGGGGGGGTTTGGCTACCCCTGATTAGAAAGTTATTAGATCTTCAGCCATCCTTATTTGTTTTTTAGGCATAAAGGCCTGAGCATCTTTTTTAGGCATGGATCGAGATTTAGGCCTAAGTAAAGAAGGAGGCGTCGGTTTAATATGCAAGTCCGTAGGCCTGAATACACCCTCAGAAGCCGGTGCCTGCACAGAGGCTCCAGACCCATCCAAGGTAGAGACATCCACGGGTTCCATAGTTGAAGCATCTCGCGGCATAACAGACTTTGAATGGGTCTCAGTAGAGGCCTGCGAATCAGAAGTAGCAGGTATCAGGGGCTGCAAAAGCACCTCACTGAGTACCGGCGAACTGGCAACTGGCTTAGGAGAAGCGTCATCAGCTGTTTTGGACCTCGGCGGCCAGTCTCTGTCTTTATCTTTGTGTTTTTTCAGAATCCCGGTAGTCAGATGGCTAACTGATGACATTTCTGGATAATTAAACTGAGAACCGAAATATTTAGAGGCAAAAATATACCGACGATGGATAGTGCGCTGATTAAAGCACAAAACCGACAGCAACGTACGTCGTGGTCAGGACCTAGGCAAGGAATACAGTACGAATGAAAATCTATGTGGTATTTTCTTTCCACAAGTAATGCAATTATTAACTTTTACTGACATCGGTAAGGAGCAAGAAAAAGTTTCCCCAACGGGGTACTTAGCTTTAGTTGAAGACTTTGGTTCTGAAACTCGAAAACGAAAATTTCAGGAGTCTGCCGACCGGCACTTGCAAACTGCTTCTGCTTTGGGCACTGCATGGCAAGAAAGACTGATGTAATGGCGTCGGCTGCATGTTTTATACCCCTGACGACCTGACCTCATGGAAGAAGGAACAGCAACCGATGCAGGACCCAAGACTTTGTTAATCAGGCCGACTGAGGGCTACCTGCAAGCAGATAACACAAATGCAATGACTGCAACAGTGAAACACGAAGAACATCTAACATTGCCAGGATGCCAGCAAGGGAACTAACTACTCTCACAGCTGCTTGAATGGTAATAGCCACTGCTAGGGAAGCTCTATACCTGAAAAGGAACTGCCAGTGCTGGGGAATGAATGGTTGACAAGCAAGTGCACAAAAAGACTATAGAAAAAATGAACACTAAGACATAAAACTGTATCCTGAGCGACAAAAAAAATCCATACAGCAGTCCTGCTACAACCACACTGGACAGCCAAGCTATCACTCTATTCAAAAGCTAATAAACCTGAATAAAACCAATGTACTCGCTCAACAAATATCCAGTTGGTTGTTCAGGCAGTAACTTAAATGTACCACTACATTTAAAGTCTTGAACCAGAAAAAAACACTTTCCTAGAAAAAAGCAACAACCCATAGTCCCACCAAACAGACAGATATGTGAGAGGAAGAGACATGGGGAAAGGTTCAGTTTCTACCAAAACCTCCAAAGGTAAGCAAACTAGATCCTTCTTATTAAAAAAACTTATAACAAAGTACCTTCCCACCTCTGATACCCTCACAGAAATGTTACTTCAGCATGTTCTACTTAATTATTTTTTCACAGGTTCATAGGTGTGTACTAGGCAAATGGCCCTGGAGCCTTTACAAGCCTAGCCCATGGGATTACCCTGGCATCGTGCCACCCAACCTTAGTTCCGAGTGCCTCTGTCGAGTAAAGCCACTGGAGTGACCCCTGGGGTGAATTTTCTGTTTCCCATCAACTCATCAATATTTCTCTTGAAGAGGGCCAGTGAGGTGATCTGCTTGACATGTATGGGAAGCCTATTCCATAGCATGGGCAGTCTCTGGGTTATGAACCTGTCCCTCCAGCTTGTTTGCCCACTCTTCCTTGCAAAAGCAGATGTACTACCACCTTTAGTAGATTAATCAAATGTGGTGGGCTTAAACATGTGTAAGAACTGAAACCCTGCACTAATGGACTGATGTCATTAGTCTTGAACCAGGTCTCCTTGACTATGCAAATACCTCTATTTTCAATGGTTAGGAGTGACTGTAGGGAATGGAGTTTTTTTGTGAGGCTCTTAGCACTGAGCAACAATACCTTTATGCTACCTGGGTTCTGTTTTGTTATGCTAGAACCTTTAAAAGACTGAAGTTGCCTCAAAAAGTAGACAAGGACTTGGCCAATACTTGAAAGCCATGGTGGGATAGGTGCAGGTCATCTCTGGCAAAGCAGTTAAGACTGCCTCATCTCCTCCCTGGCAGATGTATATGTATATGTATATATATATATATATATATATATATATATACATATATATATATATATATATATATATATATATATATATATATATACACACACACATACACACACACAGAGATCTACTTTGCATGCTTGAAAGCCCAAATACTCCAACATTATCTTCATGAGACGAAAGTAACGAAAACTGAAATCCTGACCCACACAGTTTTTCCTAGAGCAAGTAAGCACTTGCCCAAAACTTCATAAAAACACATAGTAGTACCTGAAAACTCACCTAGTTGGGGTGGGCACACCCCCCTCCCCAACTATATATATATACCAACTCCGGGATTGCCCTACAGTGGGGAAAAGGGCACATTTCCCCACATAACAGAGTATACGGGCTTTCAACCAAGCAGAGCAGACCCATACATACATCCATATACATATATTGTGCCTCCTTTGAATGATACTAGAAGCCAAGCAAATTGTTAAAGTCAATATTTTGTTGGCATTGCAGCACCATTCTTGATGATAGCAGAATGCTGCTCATACCTGCCTCAAACATATATTCTGAGAGCTCATCATGTTCTTCATATGGGAGAGGAAGGTATGACTAAAGTCCCCAAAGTGCACTTTGAATGTCTCACAAGTCCCTGCACCACAAGTGCATGCAAGATACAGTGAATCAACACACCTATGACTTTATCCTTGCACAATCACTATCCTATGACTAGCATACTGGACTGTGTAGAGGTTTGGCTGATATGTTTTTGAAGTGAATCAATGTGACTCCTATATGTATGTCTCATGGTGGGTATTATCTGTGCTATGACACTGAGGAGGGTATTCATTAGGTTACATTCACGTGGCCTTTGTGGTTCAGGTAGGTAACTTAAGAGCCTTGGTATATGCAAATCTGTGTGCTTGGTTTTGTGTGGTACTGAATCAGTCTGTTATTTGCAGTGGCTTCATGTAAGAGCATTGCCTCCAATAACATTACATAATTTACATCTCACTCATTCACACAAACACACTGAGGCACCTGAAGTAGTAACATGCTGTCACAGGAAGCCTGAGACAAGGATGCCCATTTCAACTAATCTGGCTACACAGACAGATGGAAAGTGCGGATCCATAGTTCCAGATGTGTACTAATATGGGTTAAAAAGGGAATACTGTCCAAAAGACTTAAGAGTTGATTTACTGCAGTGCTCTCTGTCTGACAGTACAAACTAGGACTCCATAGGAAGAGCAACAGTGCCTTTTAGTGTAAAACCAGACCCTCTTCACACAGAGAGATTGAGCTTTTCATCTTGCGATTAAGGTACTGTTTTGGAGTGTACTCATAACATGTGTGGACACAAATAAATTTGGTTTGAGAGCCAACATGAGATAGGACCCAAAAAATCTGGTTTGAGAGCCAAAGCAAGACAGTCTGTCTAGACTAATTATTTACTACCTATGAGATCACCTTTAAAGTGTACTGATGTACCACTGCATACCTCTGCAACTTATACAGTTGTAACTAAGAGGTGGACTTAACTAATATGTCTAAGAGACAATTCAGAAGTGTCAGTGCAGCACTGCTAGCGCTGTGCAGAGTGCAGCCACTCACTGTTAAGCTGAGTGGGAAAGTGAAAGTACCAAAAAAGCAGTTAGACCTCCAGGTAATAATGCCTTCCCCTCAGAAACAGCAACAAATTACTCCCTACCACCAAATAACCACTACTTCACTGAGCAGGTTCACACGCAAGACTAGAAAACCAACTGAAAACTGTACTTTCATGTAAGAGTAAATTGTAAAAGTAGGAAAAAGAGTGGAAAGTCACAGTGAAATCACTCTTATCAGCTAGGAGTGGGTCATAGGAAGTTACTAGGCTACTGACCATGAGGCCCTTATAAGCCTAGACAAGAGTTTAGCCCATGTTTACGCAAATCAGCACCTGATGCCCCTTGTCCAATTCCAGGAATGTATTTTCTATTTCCCATCCAGTTATCCAGGTTGCGCTTAAAGGGGAGTAAAAGAGGTACTCTGCTTGACGTGGAGGAGGAGTCTATTCCATAGACAAGGAGTCTCTGGGACACAAATCTGTCCTACCAACAAGTCCTATTGATGTCACAGACCAGGTTGAGGCCCCGCATGCAGGTTACTTGAGTGGAGCTTGACTTGTGGATATGCAGCAGTCCCATCAAGGCAGGGTCCAAGATCACCTTGTATGCCACACAGAAGTCACCTCTGAGGAGTCTGTATGAAACAGAGTAGAAGGACAGGGCTTTTATAGCCTGTGTGTGGTAGATGTTTGAGGCCCTGGATCCTCCTTGGTGAGAAACCTCTGTGGTATCTCCAGCTGCTGCATGTGCTTTGCGAGGTACATGCGGAATGGGGCACTGTACTCAAGAATACAGGGATGTTATAACCTCCTTGTCCCTGGATGAGATACCCTTTCTTATGACGTGGGCCATGTAGAAAGCCTTCCGTATAACGGAAGCAACATGGTGGTCAAAAGCCAGGTTGCTATCAATCTAGGTGCCCAAATCCCTCATACCCGATTGCGTGCTTAGGACGTTGCTATTAATGTGATAATTTGTGGGGACATCACTCTCCCCAAAGGGGATGATGATGTATTTTTTTTGTATTCAGCTTGAGGCCATGATTCTTGCACCAGTCACTTGTTTGGGGGAGACCCTCTTGGAGGATGTCCATGTCACTAGGGGAATTGATGACCGTGCCCAACTTACAATCATCTGCAAACTTTGTCAGCCATAGCCAACTGGTTTTGGCCTGCACCTCAGAAAACTATATCCCAAATAACAGAGGCCCCAAGACCAAACTCTGGGGTACATCACTCGAAACGGGTCTACTGCTTGAGGTGGCTTGCCCTATTTTGACTTGGTGGGTTCTATCAGTGAGCCAGTTAGCTACCCATCTGGTAACATACAGGACTTGATGCCTAGTTGAGAGAGTTTATTTATTATGCCCAAGTGGGGAACAGTGTCAAAGGCTTTGGCCAAGTCAAGGTAGATGGTATGCACAATCTTCCCCTCATCCATGGCTTTAGTGACTGTCTCAAAAAAGTCAATCAAATTTAACAGAGATGACCTCCCCTTGACGAAGCCAAACTGTGTGGGATCGAGTGTTTCGAGGTTGTCAACGTCCTTGTTAATGAGGTCCATGATAATCCATTCCATGGCCTTGCAGATCAGGCTAGTTAGACTGATGGATCTATAATTTCCTGGATTGGTGAATGCTCCACCTTTGTGTAAAGGGATGAGAGTGGCTGTCCTCCACTCAGCTGGGACAAGGCTGGTAACTCAGGCTTTGGTTGAATAGGACACCTAATGGTGATGCAAATTTCTGCCTTAGTTCATGTAGGATGTAGCCTGGGATGTTATTGGGTCCCATGGAAGCTGTATTTTTTGCTTTTGACAAAGCAGTGATGATCTGATCCCTAGATGTAAGGGGAAAGGGGCAGGTACTAATGCAATTATAAAATTTCTGAGATAAAAAGAGTATTTATTAGTTACACTACAGCCTAGCAATCCTAAATTTTCTCAGATGTAGCAGGCTCAGAAAAATTCACAGCACTGCATCTTCAGTAAAGAATACAGCTTAAAAAGTGAGGCTAGTTTCCAAAACAGACATAATGAGATTGCATATTCATTCAGGAATCATTTGTGACAAAGAATAATGTTGTACACTTACGTTTCAGTAAATTGGATATCATAAAATACCTTCTCTATGTAAACAAGTTTAAGTGCTGCATGCATCACCTAAAATAAAACATTTAACTCGTTAAAGAAGAGGGTGACTCCTGGAGTTTCTGCAGTTAACTCCTACTGATGCCTCCAAGTGTCAAATATTGCTTTTTCATATTTCCATAAATTCCAAAACCATGCTACATACAGGGTATCAGAAGATTTCATCTTAAAGCATACATGATGGCAAACACAATTCTATTAAAATTATTTGACCTCTGTATAATGCAGCTAAAGATAGATTGAATATTATTTGTGTACTACTTATTTGTATTATAATAATTTTCAAATTTCTCTAAGTATCTCAATATTGCGGTAACACAGAAAGAACTCCACAGCTTCCTATGAAAGCGCACAGCTGTAAGAAGGGAATCCTGCTGGCAGTATGTGTCTTCCTTGAACGATTCATGAGATATCATAAGCTGTTTATACAACATTACAAAATTAATATTCTCTCCCTTTATTTTGGCTTACAAAATCCAGTTTAAACCATCAAAAGTACAGTTTTGTAACTACCATAAATGTAGATGTTCGAGTGTACACCCTGCTGCAGTCATCACACTTGGGTTATCCTGTCGTCAGGCGGTCCCGCAGTCGGCTGGAATTCCAAAGTCTTGGTCCGGCGTCGGTTGCTGTCGCTTCTTCCCTGACGTCAGTGCGCCAGGGGTATATATAATGCAACCGACGCCATTTTCTTCAGTTTTTCTTGCCCCAGGTGTCAGGTGCCCCCAAAAAGGTGGTCTGTAATTAGTACCAAATTGAGTAAACTTGCACAAACACAAAATCCCTTCAGCTATACGCAAATACATCAGGAAGGTATTGAAGAGATTTAGCCAGTAGGTCAGAGGGGATGGAGGGAGGGTAACCTGGACTGCAGC
Source organism: Protopterus annectens (assembly GCF_019279795.1). Taxonomy (NCBI): domain Eukaryota; kingdom Metazoa; phylum Chordata; order Ceratodontiformes; family Protopteridae; genus Protopterus; species Protopterus annectens. The sequence goes on from NC_056746.1 coordinate 1,137,271,584, forward strand.
AGGGTGTACACTCGAACATCTACATTTATGGTAGGTACAAAACTGTACTATGTTCATCGTGTTACCCTGCTGCAGTCATCACACTTGGGTTGAATCCCAAAACTAAGGATGGGTGGAGGTATCAGAGGGTTAGAGGAGGCTAGAAGGCCCTGCAGAACTGCAGTGGCGAAGCCCGCCCCGGTCTTAGAGTAAAGTGGTAAGTGATAGTGTTTGGTAAAGGTGTGTACTGAACTCCAAGTTGCAGCTTCCAAAATCTCCTTGGTTGGAACCCCCCTGAGAAAGACTGTAGAAATAGCTGTTGCCCTGGTAGAGTGGGGCCTAATGGTAGCAGGAACTGGTTTTCCATGATGGGTGTAGCAAAAATGTATGCAATGACCTACCCATTTGGAAATGGTTTGCTTTGATATAGCCTTCCCTTGAGAAGCTGTAGCATAGGATACAAAGAGCTGGTCAGATTTTCTGAAAGCCTTAGTTTTGTCCAAGTAGTAACGAAGTTGCCTGTGAATGTCCAAGGAATGCAGGAGTCTCTCACCTTTGTTCTGTGGATTTGGGAAGAAGGTGGTTAAGTGGATGGTTTGATTTAAAGCCACACTGGAAACCACCTTAGGCATAAAGGAAGGATTAGTTTGTAGAGAAACCCTGTCTTGATGAAAAATGAGGAAAGGTTCCACTGCCATTAGTGCCTGTAGCTCTGAGACTCTTCTAGCTGAAGTTATTGCTAGCAGCAGGGCAGTCTTCCACAATAGGAACTGAAGATCTGCAGAGAAAGCTGGTCCAGAGGGAGGTAGCGTTAGTTTTTCCAGAACAAAATTGAGGTCCCATGTTGGTGAAGGTGCTCTCCTGGAGGGTCTAATGTTTTTTGCCCCTCTGAGGAACTGCCTTAGAAGTGGATGCGAAAATAAGGGTGGATCCGTGTTGTAGTGGGCCGAAATAGCTGAAGCATGGATTTTAATGGAGGAGAAAGAAAGTCCTTTGTGCAACATCTCAGTTAAATACTGTAGAATGTGAGGCATGTGAGGCTGAATTGTGTCTTGGCCTTTAGATTGGTTCCAGGCACAAAACCTTTTCCATTTGTCCGAATAAGCCTTCCTGGTGCTTGGCCTCCTAGCTTCCAGAATAACATCCATAACTGCTTGGGAAAGAGGAGCTGGCTGGATGCTTAGTTGATATGCCATGCAGCCAGATTTAAGGTTTTGAGCTGGCTGTGAAGAATCTGATTGTTTTGTTGTGTGAGTAAATGGGAAATTTGTGGTAATATCCATGGTGGGCCGTGGGCCATATTCCTCAATAGCGGGAACCAGTGCTGGCGTGGCCAGTCTGGGGCTATGAGAATCAGTCGAGGTCTCTCCTTTGTGACTTTCAGAAGTACCTTTGTGAGGAGAGGCTATGTAGGGAAGGCATATACTGTCAGGTTTTTCCAACTGAAAGAGTGAGTCCACTTTCCACGCTTGATGGTGAAGTGCCCTTGTACAAAATTTTGTTAGTTGATAGTTTTGAGGGCTGGCAAACAGGTCTATGTCTGGAAGGCCCCATTTTTGAGTTATCATTGTAAATACTTGTGGATCTAGTTTCCACTCGTGGGGATCCATAATGTTTCTGCTGAGGTCGTCTGCCAATGTATTCTTCTGTCCTGGCAGGAATTGAGCTTGTAACTGAACTTGGTAAGCCAGAGCTGTGTTCCATAAGGTCATTGCTTGCCTGCACAGAGGGTAGAAGTGGGTACCCCCTCATTTGTTTATGTACCACATTACTGTGGTGTTGTCCGTCTTTATTGTCAGTTGTCCTGGATGTAATAGATCCTTGAAGGCTGTCAGAGCTTTCTGTACAGCTAGCATCTCTTTTTGATTGATGTGCAGATTCCTTTGATCTGCAGTCCATACGCCTTGAACGCACTGCCCTGCCATGTGAGCCCCCCCCAGGCGTAATCTGATGCATCTGCTGTGATAGTTTGCCTGGCTGTGACCAGCATAGAAACTCCTGTTGTAGGCAGGGAATGAGAGATATCATTGTGTCCAAGCTGTGGCTGTGTTGAGACCATACGCTTTTTAGGTACCACTAATTTCCTCATATGCAGCTTTGCAAATGGTATTAGTAGTATGCAAGATGCTATGAAGCCCAAGGCCTGCACAATTTTTCTTGCAGTTAACTGGGCCTTTGTTGCCATTGTTTTGAAATATTGAGTCAGTTGTAGTTGTTTCTCTGGCGTCAGATAAGCCTTCTGGGCCATTGTATTCAAGCTGGCACCCAGGAATGTCATATTTTGTGAGGATACTATTTTGACTTCTTTTCGTTTACTGTGTACCCCAGGCAATTTAGTAGATGTTTCACAAAAGCCAGATGATGTAACAGAATGTCCTTGCTTTCTGCTTGGATGAGGTAGTCGTCCAGGTATGGGTATATTTGAATTCCTCTTTGTCTGCAGTATGCAATTACTGGTGCCAGGCATTTTGTGAAGACTCTGGGCACAGTAGATAAGCCAAAGGGCAGTGCAGTGAATTGGTAATGGGTTGAACCTGCAATGAAACGGAGGTATCTTCTGCAACTTTGTCTGATAGGGACATGCAGGTATGCCTCCTTGGAGGTCCAAAGTTACTAGCCATGCTTCCTTGCCCAAAATGGGAAGAAGCTGCTGTAGTGTTATAGCATCCTGAATTTGGGTACTTGCAAGTAGGTGTTTAGAATTGAAAGGTCCAGAATTGGTCTCCAGGCATTGTCCTTTCTGGGCACTAGAAAAAGTCTTGAGTAAAATCCTTGACCTTGCTCTCGAGTAGGTACCAGTTGAATGTCACTCATGTCCATGAGAGCTGTAATTTGTTTTTGTGCCTCTGCCCATAGATTTTGTGGCAGGTTTGGCATTCCTCTTTTCATTGATAAGGTGTGAAAATGGAATCTGTATCCTCGTAAAATTATGTCTAGGACCCATTTGCCCTTTGTGACAATGTGCCAGTTGTCTGAAAAAAGTGCGAGTTTTCCTCCCAAGGGGGCTGCCAAGACAGTGTTGCTTGGCCAGATGAGGTGCAAGTCATTGAGTTTGCCTTCTAGTAGATTGGGACCGGTCTTCTTCTCCCTTCTGTGTTGTAGTGCCTGATTGGCGAGGTTTGTACTGGGCATGTGGTTGTCCTCTGCCCCTTGGGCGTCTGTATTTACCCCTCTGTGGTCTGTCTGCAGCTGGAAAGGACCAATTTTTGTTGGCCAGTTTCTGCTGAAGCGAGGGGGCTGTACCTGTAGGAAATCTTTGACTGTCTGCATAGATTTTGCCTTATCCTCCATTTTCTTTAAGACTTCTTCTGCTTTAACTCCAAAAAGAACATCCTGCTGTAAGGAAGCATCTAGAAGTTTTGCTTTAACATGATCAGGTAGAGTTTGTTCCTTTAACCAAGCATGCCTATGTATAACAGACCCAGTGACAGCTGCTCTGCAGGAGGCCTCCAAAGAATCAAACCCACACTGTAACGTATGTTTGCCCACCTGTTCAGTGGCATGCAACAGATCCTGCATTTCTTTCAATTCAGATTGTTGAGGGAGAGTGGTCATTTTTTGCTTTAACTGAGAGATTAGAAATTGCTGATACTTAAGCATGTGAAATTGGCAATTTAGTGCCCTCATAGCTAGAGTGGCTGAGGTGTAAACCTTTTTCCCCCACCTGTCTAGTGCTTTGGAATCTCTCTCAGAAGGTACAGGATTTTTAGCCATAGAAGCCTTAGCCCCCTTGGGACCCTGGGAGATTGTCTCTGGGTCAGCAACAGGGCTTTTGTAAAGAAATTTGTGGGAATCAGGCACTCTAGAATACCTGTCAGGCTTAGCCGGAGCAGGAGAAAGAGAATCAGGGTTAAAACTGGATTCTAAGTAAACATCATCCACCATGTCTAAAACTGGTGGGATGGCAAGTGGTCTGTGTTGGGGGAGTAAAAGAAAAGTACAGTTTTGTACCTACCATAAATGTAGATGTTCGAAGATCCACATTGCTGCAGTCCTTACACTTGGGTAGTCCGCTGTCCTCGGTCGGCCCGAATATCAAAGTATAAGGCTGACGTCGGTCAAGGCGCATTAGACTGACATCAGGACGTCAGGGTACTAATGCGCATGACCGACGTCATATCCTCAGTCTTTTCTTGCCCCAGATGTCAGAAGACCCTAAAAAGAAAGGTCAAAACCAAAAGACAGCAAACAACCAAACAACCACCCTTGCACTAACAATATGTACAATATATACAATATACACAATATTTACAACCCAACCCACACAACCGCCTAACTACAGAGGGAAGGAGGGAGTAAATTGGACTGCAGCAATGTGGATCTTCGAACATCTACATTTATGGTAGGTACAAAACTGTACTATGTTCTTCATCTCACATTGCTGCAGTCCTTACACTTGGGTAGAATCCCAAAGCAGAGGAAAGGGAGGATGGCAAAACTATAAAGAAGCAGGAGCTGCCAAAATGCCCTGTAAAATAGCAGTGGCAAAACCAGCCCTAGATTTAGAGTAAAGTGGAAGGTGATAATGCTTAGAGAAAGTATGCACTGAACTCCAAGTAGCTGCCTCCAAAATATCCTTAGTTGCCACCCCCCTTAAAAAAGCTGTCGAAGTGGCAGTAGCCCTAGTGGAATGACGCCTAATCCCAGCTGGAATCTCCTTGCCATGATGGGAATAACAGAAAGCAATGCAAAACCCAATCCACTTAGAAATAGTTTGTTTTGACACAGGCTTGCCCTGAGAACCCAAAGCAAAAGAAACAAATAACTGCTGAGACTGCCTGAACCCTTTAGTTCTGTCCAAATAATATCGCAACTGCCTGTGTACATCTAAAGTATGCAAACTCTTTTCCCCTTTATTTTGGGGATTTGCATAAAAAGTAGGCAAATGAATAGTTTGGTTTAAAGCCACACTAGAAACCACTTTAGGCATAAAGAAAGGATTAGTACGTAAAGACACCCTATCCTTATGGAAAATTAAGAAAGGCTCAACTGCCATAAGGGCCTGCAACTCAGAAACCCTTCTTGCAGAGGTAATAGCCAACAAAAAAGCAGTCTTCCATGATAAAAATTTCAACTCGGTAGTAGCTGCAGGCTCAAAAGGTTGTAGAGTGAGTTTCTCCAACACAAAATTGAGATCCCAAGCAGGAGTAGGAGCTCTTCGTGGGGGTCTTATATTCTTTGCCCCTCTAAGAAATTGCTTGAACAAAGGATGAGAAAACAATGGTGGGTCACAATCATAGTGAGCCGAAATTGCTGCAGCATGAACCTTAATAGAAGAGAAGGACAAACCTTTGTCCAGTAACTCAGTAAGATATTGCAGAGCCACACAAATTAGGCTCAGAAACATCAAAATCCTTTGCTGCACTCCAAAATAAAAATCTCTTCCATTTATCTGCGTACACTTTCCTTGTACTAGGCCTTCTAGCTTCCAAAATAACATTCAAAACTTGCTGTGGAAGTGGAGGCCCACTATGGTTCAAAACAGAATATGCCAAGCTGTTAGGTGCAGAGAGTGAAGCTTGACATTGAGCAAATGACTGTCCTCCTGAGACAACAGGTGTGGAATCGAAGGCAAAGGCCATGGAGGCTCCCGTACTAGACTTCTCAGTAATGGGTACCAATGCTGTCGAGGCCAATCTGGAGCTATCAAAATCATCCTTGGCTTGTCCTGTCTGGCCTTTAGTAGTACCTTTGGGAGGAGAGGCAGAGGTGGAAAGGCATACACATGAAGATTGCTCCAATTGAAAGAAAGAGCATCCACTTTCCAAGCTGTGGGATGAAACCTTTTTGTGCAAAACTTTGGCAGCTGGTGGTTTAGTGGAGAAGCGAACAGATCTATGTCTGGAGTTCCCCATGACACTGTCAATTTCTGAAATACATGAGGATCCAATTTCCACTCGTGGGGATCCATAATTCGTCTGCTCAACACATCTGCTAAGGAGTTCTGTGCTCCCGGCAGAAACCTTGCCCTGAAGATTTAGCTGTAAACTGAGAGCAGTCTCCCACAAAATCATTGCTTGCCTGCATAGAGGATAAGAATGTGTTCCGCCTTGCTTGTTGATGTACCACATGACAGTTGTGTTGTCTGTTAGAATCAACACCTGCCCTGGAAGAAGTAAATCCTTGAAAGCTATTAATGCAAACTGGACTGCTAACATCTCTTTCAAGTTGATATGTAGATGTTGTAGTCTGGCAGGCCACTTGTCTTGTATCCACTTTCCATTCAGATGAGCTCCCCAAGCTTTGTCTGAGGCATCTGTCGTTAGAATCTGACTCGCCTCTGACCGGGTCACAGAGTCCCTTGTTTAGGTGACATTCCTGAGCCCACCACAACAATTCCTTTTGAATGCAAGGTATTATTTGAATGACAGTGCCCAAATCCTGGCAGTGCTGTGTCCATACGTTTTTGAGATACCATTGTAGCTTCCTCATATGCAGTTTGGCATTGGGAAGCACCAGAATACAAGATGCCATGAACCCCAAGGCTTGAAGGACTGTCCTTGCAGTCAGCCTGGACTGATGAGACAATTGATGAAAGTAAAGGGAAAGATTCTTTTGTTTGTCCGGGGTCAAAAAGGCCATCTGGGATGCTGTATTCAGTCTCACACCCAGAAAGCACATGTCCTGAGAGGGTACTAGACTGGACTTTATTTCGTTCACAGAATACCCCAGGCATCTTAGCACTGCTATCACATATTCCAAATGATGAAGAAGCTCTTCCCTTCCTTGAGCCAGAATCAGGCAAGCGTCCAAATAAGGATAGATCTGTATTCCTTTTAACCTGAGGAAAGCTATCACTGGAGCCAGAACTTTCGTGAACACTCTGGGCGCAGTAGATAAGCCAAAGGGCAATGCAGAGAACTGATAATGAGAAGTCCCAGCTCGAAAACGCAGATACTTCCTGCAACTCAGTCTGATAGGAACATGAAGGTAAGCCTTCTTGAGATCCAAAGTTACCATCCAATGATCTTTGCCCAGCAGAGGTAAAAGCTGTTGTAACGTCAACATTTTGAACTTGGGAATGTCCAGATAAGTGTTGAGGATAGATAAATCCAAAATTGGTCTCCACGTGTTCCCTTTCTTTGGTACTAGGAACAGGCGAGAATAAAATCCTAGGCCCACTTCTGGCATAGGGATCGGCTGTATGGCCCCTATTTGGAGTAACAGAGAAATTTGCTTGTGAGCCTCTATTCTTTGTTGAGGAGGAACGTCTGGCATGCCTTTGAAAGGAGGCAAGGTATGGAAATAAAACCTGTAACCGTGGTGTATGATATCCAATACCCATCTGTCTTGGGTAATTAAACTCCAATTTTCTTTGAAAAGTGCCAACCTTCCTCCCAAAGGTGCTGCCAGACGAGAAGGCTCTGGCAGCTGAAAAGGTAGGTCATTGGGTCTGTTTACGAAAGGACTGACCCCTGCCCTCACCCGAAGACTGTGCAGGTGAACTCCCTGTTCTAGGCCTGAAAGAGCCCTGAGCTCTGCCCCTACCCCGTCTAGATCTACCCCTAGACTGGGAATCATAGGAAGGATACGTCCACCCCTTGGTAGGCCAATTTCTACTAAACTTCGGAGGCTGAACCTGCAAAAAATCTTTAACAGTCTGCAAAGACTTAGCCTGGTCTTCCATTTTCTTTAAGACTGCCTCAACAGGAGAACCAAACAACACATCAGATTGTAAAGGAGCATCTAAAATCCTTGTCTTAACATGGTCAGATAAATTCTGATCCCTCAGCCAGGCGTGCCTGCGAAGAACTGACCCAGTGGCAGCCACCCTAGACGAGGCCTGTACAGCATCAAAACCACATTGCAAAGAATGCTTACCCACCTGTTCAGAAACATGTACTAAATCTTGTAACTCTTTACACTCAATACCCTCCGCCAAAGCATCTACCTTAGACTTCAATTGTGAAAGGAGATAGTTTTGGTATTTCAACATGTGAAACTGGCAATTCAAAGCCCTCATAGCTAGGGTGGAGGAAGTATAAACTTTCTTTCCCCATCTATCCAAAGCCCTGGCCTCTTTATCTGGAGGAACCGGATTTTTGACAACAGAAGCCTTAACACCCTTAGGCCCCTGACTAACAGTTTCTGGGTCTGCCCTAGGACTCTTAAAAAGATACTTATGAGCTTCAGGCACCCTATAATACCTGTCCGGTTTAACAGGAGCAGGAGGCAAAGAATCAGGATTAAGGGAAGCTTCTGCAAACACATCTTCCACAACATCCAGAACAGGAGGTATAGCCAAAGGCCTATGCTGGGGTAAAACAAAATTCCTAAGCCTTTTCCTGGAATCAGAGAAGTCCTGACCTTCCCACTTAAAATGCTCCCTCATGGAATGAAGAGTCTCTGAAAAAGAAAAATCCTCAGGAGGAGAAGCAGAAGGAGTAGAATCATCCACATCAGAATCAGAATAAGGAGAATACTCCTGCAAGTCTTCGGCCAAAGACTCAGAAACATCCAAGCCTGCTCCAAACTCCTAGCTCAGGTTCCACCCTAGGTCTCTTATCAGGAGGGGGCAAAGAACCTCTAATCAAAGAAATCAAATCTTCTGCCATTTTAAGCATATGCTTCTTGGGCACAGATCCTGAAGAACTAGGGGTGACACCAACTGAAGCTAAACCTGGCCTGCCTCTGGGAGAAGCCTTGGAAACAGAAGGAGAGGGCCTAACCACCCTAGGAAGGGAGGGGAGCACAGTAACCTGAGAAGCCCCTTCAGCCTGACCTGCCTCCTGAGAGGCCACATCTTGCAATAACAAAGTCTCTCCCTGGGACTCCAGAGAAACCTCCGGCAGAACCACCGGCTCCACCAACACCTCTAAAGAACCGGCGTCCGGTACGGACGGCTCTTCAAGCCTAGGCTTAGCTGCTTTGTCCTTGCGCTTCTTCGAAGAAGCGGGCGTCAGAGCATCAGACGGCATTTTATAATCGCACCGCTTCCCAAAGACTAACCTGGCACAATCTAACCTTCTCTTTATAGTGCGCTTATTGAATCTAGCACAAGAGCGACACCCAACAACGTCGTGCTCAGGCCCTAAACAAGGAATACACAAAGTATGGTAATCTCTATGCGGTATCTGTTTCCCACAAGAAATACAGTTATTCACTTTTTCTGACATCCGGTAAACCACTGAGGCAAGAAAAAACTATAATATTCCCCAACGGGGTACTTAGCCAACTTTGACTCGGTCTGAAACTCCGAATTTGAAAAATTTCAGTACGCCGAACGGCACTTGCAACGCTGCTTCTGCATCGGACCATGCGGCAAAAAAGACTGAGGATATGACGTCGGTCATGCGCATTAGTACCCTGACGTCCTGATGTCAGTCTAATGCGCCTTGACCGACGTCAGCCTTATACTTTGATATTCGGGCCGACCGAGGACAGCGGACTACCCAAGTGAAAGGACTGCAGCAATGTGAGATGAAGAACATCTCTCTGAGCCTTTTCTTCAAGTCAGAGTAGTCCTGACCTTCCCAGTGAAAATGTTCCCTCATAGTGTGTAAAGTTTCCCCAAAGGAGTAGTCTTCAGGAGGAGAAGCTGAGGGAATGGAATCCTCAGCATCAGAATCTTCATAAGTGTAGAAAGAGTAATCTTGGTCCTCAGAGGAGTCTGAAGAAATGGACACTTGCTTGAGGATGCATAATCTTCCTCTTGTCTAGGCCTTTTGTCAGGAGGGGGCTGGGAATCCCTGATTAAAGTGATCAAATCTTTAGCCATTTTGAGCATCTGTTTCTTAGGCATGGGGCCTTGAACAGGGGACTGAAGTGCTGTCTTTTTAGATTTAATAGGAGTCTTCGTCTTAGAAAACGATTTAATGGTGAGCGTTGTCGGTCTGAAAACGCCTTCAGAAACCGATGGCGTTTCTGCAGCACCATCTTTTTCAGCAATGTCGTCAGTAGGGCCTGCACTAAATGGTTGCGTCGGCCTGGTACATTCCGTCAAAAATTCTGAAGCGGTCTTGGGTTCCAGATCTGCGGTAGTCAGGGGCTGCATCGGAGCTTCACTGAGGACCGGAGAACTGGAGACCGGGCCAGTCGAGGCCTCGTAATCTGGCTTAGGCCTGGGCTGTCTGTCCTTATCCTTGAGTTTTTTGTGCACGCCGGTAGTCGGTTGCTCCAACGGCATGGTGTAGTTAAATTTCCTACCGAAGTAGTGTCGTGCGACATCAAAGCGTCTTTTAATAGTACGCTTATTAAACCTAGCACAAAAAAGTACAGTTTTGTACCTACCATAAATGTAGATGTTCGAAGATCCACATTGCTGCAGTCATAACTTATGGGGTAGTCCGCTGTCCTCGGTCGGCCCGAATACCAAAGTATTAGGCTGACGTCGGTCATGGCCAGATCTGACGACAGAGCGTCAAGGTATAAAAGCGCATGACCGACGTCATTTCCTCAGTCTTTTCTTGCCCCAGATGTCAGAAGGCCCTAAAAATAAAGGCAACAGCCAAAAATAGAATAACTCCCTAAAACCATGTACAAAAAACAGCTACAACCCAAACCATACAACCACTCCAAACTACAGAGGGAAGGAGGGGGAATTGGACTGCAGCAATGTGGATCTTCGAACATCTACATTTATGGTAGGTACAAAACTGTACTATGTTCTTCATCTCACATTGCTGCAGTCATAACTTATGGGTAGAATCCCAAAGCAGAGGTAAAGGGAGGCTGGCAAAATCATGAAGCATTGGGAGCTGCCAAAATGCCCTGTAAGACTGCAGTGGCAAATCCAGCCCTAGATTTGGAATAAAGAGGAAGACGGTAATGTTTAGAAAAAGTGTGCACTGAACTCCAAGTAGCTGCTTCCAAAATATCTTTAGTAGCTACCCCCCTTAAAAAAGCAGTAGAAGTGGCAGTAGCCCTAGTGGAGTGAGGCCTGATTCCAGCTGGAATCTCCTTACCATGATGAGAATAACAAAAAGCAATACAAAGTCCAATCCACTTAGAAATAGTTTGTTTTGAAACAGGTTTCCCCTGAGAACCCAAAGCAAAAGAAACAAACTGCTGAGACTGTCTGAACCCATTAGTCTTGCTCAAATAATAACGCAACTGCCTGTGAATATCCAAAGTATGCAAAATTTTCTCCCCTTTATTTTGGGGATCTGCATAAAAAGTAGGCAAATGAATAGATTGGTTCAAGGCCACATTTGAAACCACTTTAGGCATAAAAGTAGGGTTAGTACGCAGAGATACCCTGTCCTTATGAAAAATTAGGAAGGGTTCAACTGCCATTAGAGCCTGTAATTCAGAAACCCTTCTAGCAGACGTTATGGCCAACAAAAAAGCAGTCTTCCAAGACAAAAAACTTTAACTCAGCTGTAGCTGCAGGTTCAAAAGGAGGTAAAGTAAGTTTTTCCAACACAAAATTGAGATCCCAGGCAGGAGTGGGAGCTCTACGCGGGGGTCTTATGTTCTTTGCCCCTCTAAGGAATTGCTTAAACAAAGGATGAGAGAACAATGGTGGGTCACAGTCATAGTGAGCAGAAATGGCTGCAGCATGAACTTTTATAGAGGAGAAAGACAAACCCTTGTCCAATAATTCTGTAAGATATTGAAGAGAAACACTCAAATCAGGCCTAGAAACATCAAAGCTCTTTGCTTTGCTCCAAATAAAAAATCTCCTCCATTTATCAGCATAAACTTTCCTTGTACTAGGCCTCCCGGCCTCCAAAATAACATTCAAAACTTGTTGAGGAAGCTGCGACCCTCCAGGTTCTAAAACAGAATAAGCCAGGCTGTTAGATGCAGGGACTGAATCCTGACATTGAGGAAATGATTGCCCTCCTGAGTCAAAAGGTGTGGAATCAAAGGCAAAGGGTAAGGAGGTTCCCGTACTAAACTCCTCAGCAGAGGGTACCAGTGCTGTCGAGGCCAGTCTGGAGCTATTAGAATCATGGAGGGCTTGTCTTGCCTGACCTTCAAGAGAACCTTTGGAAGTAGAGGCAGAGGCGGAAAGGCATAGACGTGAAGATTGCTCCAACTGAATGATAGAGCATCCACTTTCCAAGCTGTGGGATGAAACATCTTTGTGCAAAACTTTGGCACCTGGAAATTTAGTGGAGAAGCGAACAGATCTATGTCTGGAGTCCCCCATATCATTGTCAACTGTCGAAATACATGAGGATCCAATTTCCACTCGTGGGGATCCACTATCCGTCTGCTCAAAACATCTGCTAAGGAGTTCTGTGCTCCTGGCAGAAACCTTGCTTGAAGAGTGAGTTGCAAACTGAAAGCAGTCGCCCACAAAATCATAGCTTGCCTGCAAAGAGGGTACGAATGGGTTCCCCCTTGCTTGTTGATGTACCACATGACAGTAGTGTTGTCTGTTTGAATCAACACCTGCCCTGGGAGAAGTAAATCCTTGAAAGCCATCAATGCAAACTGGACTGCTGACATTTCCTTCAAGTTGATATGTAAATGTTGAAGTCTGGCAGGCCACGTGTCTTGAACCCATTTTCCATTGAGGTGTGCTCCCCAAGCCTTGTCCGAGGCATCCGTCGTTAAAATCTGACTCGCCTCTGGTCGGGTCACAGAGTCCCTTGTTTAGGTGACATTCCTGAGCCCACCACAAAAGTTCCTTCTGAATGCAAGGTATTATCTGAATGACAGTGTCCAGATCTTGGCAGTGTTGTGTCCAAACATTTTTGAGATACCATTGTAGCTTCCTCATATGCAGTTTGGCATTGGGAAGCACCAGAATACAAGATGCCATGAACCCCAAGGCTTGAAGGACTGTCCTTGCAGTCAGCCTGGACCGTAGACAATTGATGGAAGTAAAGAGAAAGATTCTTTTGCTTGTCCGGGGTCAAAAAGGCCATCTGGGAAGCTGTATTCAGTCTCACACCCAGAAAGCACATTTCCTGAGAGGGTACTAGACTGGACTTTGTTTCGTTCGCAGAATACCCTAGGCACCTTAACACTGTCATAACATGCTGTAGATGGTGAAGAAGCTCGTGCTTGTCTTGAGCAAGAATCAGGCAATCGTCCAAATAAGGATAAATTTGTATTCCTCTTAACCTGAAGAAAGCTATCACTGGAGCCAGAACTTTTGTGAATACCCTGGGCGCAGTAGATAAGCCAAAGGGCAATGCAGAGAACTGATAATGTAAAATCCCAGCCCGAAAACGCAGGAATCTCCTGCAACTGGGCCTGATAGGAACATGAAGATAAGCCTCTTTGAGATCCAGAGTTACCATCCAGTGATCTTTGCCCAACAGAGGCAGAAGTTGTTGCAATGTCAACATTTTGAATTTTGGAATGTCCAGATATGTGTTGAGGATAGATAAATCCAAAATTGGCCTCCAAGTGTTTCCTTTCTTTGGTACAAGAAATAGGAGAGAGTAAAATCCGAGGCCCACTTCTGACAGAGGGACCTGCTGTATAGCCCCCATTTGAAGAAGTAAAGAAATCTGTTTGTGAGCCTCTACCCTTTGCTGAGGAGGAACGTCTGGCATGCCTTTGAAAGGAGGCAATATGTGGAAATAAAACTTGTAGCCTCGGTCTATAATGTCCAACACCCATTTGTCCTGGGTGACTAGAAACCAATTTTGCTTGAAGAGTGCCAACTTTCCTCCCAAAGGAGCTGCCAGACAGGAAGGATCTGGCAGCAGGAAATGCAGGTCATTGGGCCTGTTTACGAAAGGACTGGCCCCTGCCCTCACCTGTAGATTGTGCTGGTGAACTCCACGGCCTAGACCTGAAAGAACTCTGAGCTCTGCCCTACCACGTCTAGATCTACCCCTAGACTGCGAATCAGAAGAAGGGTAAGTCCAACCCTTAGCAGGCCAGTTCCTGCTAAACTTAGGGGGCTGCACCTGCAAAAAATCTTTAACAGTCTGCATAGACTTAGCCTTGTCTTCCATTTTCTTCAAGACAGACTCCACAGGAGAACCAAACAAAACTTCAGACTGCAAAGGAGCATCTAAAATCCTAGCTTTAACATGCTCTGACAAATTCTGATCCTTAAGCCAGGCGTGCCTGCGAATTACTGAACCAGTGGCAGCCACCCTGGAAGAAGCCTGTAAAGCATCAAAACCACACTGCAAAGCATGCTTACCCACCTGATCAGAGGCATGTACCAAATCCTGTAATTCCTTACACTCTATGCCCTCTGCCAAAGCATCCACTTTAGATTTTAACTGAGTAAGGAGAAAATTCTGGCACTTCAACATATGAAACTGGCAATTCAAAGCCCTCATTGCTAAAGTGGAAGAGGTATACACTTTCTTACCCCACCTATCCAAAGCTCTAGCATCCTTATCCATAGGAACTGGATTCTTTACAACAGAAGCCCTGACACCCTTAGGTCCCTGGCTAATAGTTTCTGGGTCGGCCCTAGGGCTCTTATACAGATATTTATGAGCCTCAGGCACCCTGTAATACCTATCCGGCTTAACTGGAGCAGGAGGCAAAGAATCTGGATTAAGGGAAGCCTCAGAGAAAACGTCTTGAACAACATCCAAAACAGGAGGTATAGCCAAAGGCCTATGCTGTGGTAAAAACAAAAATTCCCTAAGCCTCTTCCGGGAATCTGAGAAATCCTGACCTTCCCATTTAAAATGTTCCCTCATAGAATGCAGGGTTTCTGAAAAAGAAAAATCCTCTGGAGAAGCAGAAGGAGTGGAATCCTCTGCATCTGAATCAGAATAAGGAGGAAAATCCTGAATGTCTTCAGCCGAAGACTCTGAGTAATCTGAAGCCTGTTCCAAACTTTCCATTTCTGGCTCCACCCTAGGCCTCTTATCAGGAGGGGGCATAGAACCCCTGATTAAAGTAATTAAATCTTCTGCCATTTTAAGCATGTGTTTTTTAGGCACAGAACCTGCAGAACTAGGACTGACACCTGTGGCAGGCAAACCAGGCCTGCCTTTGGAAGGTACCTAAGAAACAGAAGGAGAAGGCCTAACCACCTTAGGCAAAGAAGGGAGAACAACAACCTGAGAGAGGCCCCCTCAGCCTGACCTGACTCCTGAGAGGCCAATCTTGCAAAACCAACGTCTCCCCCTGAGACTCAGTTGAAACCTCGGCCGGTTCAACCAAATCCACCGTAGTGTCTAAAGAACCGGCGTCCGGAACGGACGAACCATCCTGCTTGGACTTAAAAGATTTATCTTTGCGCTTCTTCGTGGTAGCGGGCGTCGGAGGATCCGACGGCATATTGTAATTACACCGCTTACCGAAGACAAGCCTAGCACAATCTAACCTACGTTTAATGGTGCGCTTATTAAATCTAGCACAAAAGCGACACCCTACTACGTCGTGCTCAGGTCCCAAACAAGGAATACAAAGAGAGTGGTAATCCCTATGCGGTATCTGTTTCCCACAAGAAATACAATTATTCACTTTTTCTGACATCCGGAAATAACTGAGGCAAGAAAAAACAAAAATATTCCCAACGGGTACTTAGCCCAACTTGGTTTCGGTCTGAAACTCAGAATACGAAAATTTCAGAACGCCGAACGGCACTTGCAAACGCTGCTTCTGCTTCGGACCATGCGGCAAAAAAGACTGAGGAAATGACGTCGGTCATGCGCTTTTATACCTTGACGCTCTGACGTCAGATCTGAGCGCCCATGACCGACGTCAGCCTAATACTTTGGTATTCGGGCCGACCGAGGACAGCGGACTACCCCATAAGTTATGACTGCAGCAATGTGAGATGAAGAACATCGACAACTAGTGACGTCATGGTCTGGGCCTAGGCAAGGTATGCAATAAGAATGAAAATCCTTATGAGGTATTTGCTTCCCACAAGAAATACAATTATTAACTTTTTCTGACATCGGTCTGAGGCAAGAAAAATTTCCCCAACGGGGTACTTAGCTTTATAGAAGACTTCGGTCTGAAATCAATCAAAATCTCAGTAGTCGGCCGACCGGCACTTGCGAACTGCTTCTGCTTCGGGCACCGCGCGGCAAGAAAGACTGAAGAAAATGGCGTCGGTTGCATTATATATACCCCTGGCGCACTGACGTCAGGGAAGAAGCGACAGCAACCGACGCCGGACCAAGACTTTGGAATTCCAGCTGACTGCGGGATGGCCTGACGACAGGATAACCTAAGTGTGATGACTGCAGCAGGGTAACACGATGAACATCTGAATGATTGCCACTAATGTAATTCACCCTGAATAGTTTGCCATTTACAGTTTCCTAGTAACACTTATGGTTCCAGAGATATGAATATTTGTTTAAACTGTAAGGTGATAACTTTGTTTTGTTTTTTTTTTGTTTTTTTTAAAGGCTCAAGCCACACACACTAGGAATTAAAAGTACACATTCAAAAGATCTGTAATAGAGGGAATGATTTAAGATAAATCTTTAATAATTTACTTGAAATACTTAGAATCTTCCTCCTGAGTTCCTTCACTCATAGAAGTGAAAGACATTCAGACAATGCACCCTTTTAAAGTGAAGCTCAAGTCATTTGAGATTACTTGACAAATATGTTGCAAAATCACAAACAAACATACTACCAATTAAAATTATTACTGTGACAGCATTTTCAAAAGCAACAAGAAACTGTAAGAAATCTTGAAGATACCTTGGAAAATGTACTTTTCCCACTAATCATCCACTTGACTGTCCCAAAAAAAGTACAGTTGTGTACACTTACCATAAATGTAGATGTTCGAGTGTATTCACTATTGCAGTCCTGGTTTCCCTCCATCCCCCTTTATTCTTTCTCCTTTTATTACCAGTGCTCCTTGCTGTTCTCCTTTTCTTACAAGGGACATATTGGTATTTATTTTCCACTGGTGAGGTTCTTCCACCAAAACCTAGCCTCCTACTTTGGGGGCTCCTGACAGCTTAGGGCAAGAAAAACTGATGTAATGGCATCAGCTGCCTTACTTTATACTACGGACAACCTGTCAGTCCTCAAGCGACACCAACCGATGCAGCGACAATGAGGGATGTCATGGATGGGCCTAAACGAGCCAAGCAGTAAGAGTGGAAGTCTCGGTGTGGTACTTGCTTTCCACAGGCGAGACAATTATTAACTTCTTCTGACATTGGTTAGTGCAAGAAAAAAGAATCCCCAACGGGGTACGAAAACTCAGCCGGCGGCCAACCGTCACTCGTGCAAACTGCTTCGGGGTCCACAGCAAGAAAGACTGATGTAATGGCATCGGCTGCCTTACTTTATACTACGGACGACATGACGTCAGTCCTCAAGCGACAGCAACCGGAGCAGAAATACTAAGTCTCTGGTATTTAGGCCAGCCAAAGGCTACCCTGGCAGGGATAATCCAAATGTGATGACTGCAACAGTGAAACACTAAGAACATCACTACTTACTGCACCCAACTGACTTGTTTGTCCCTTCAGTAACTCAACTATACAGATTTTTGCTTTATATTTTTGGCCCATTTCTCATAAAATTTGTGGCTTTCTGGCAAATCACTGAGGACTAAATTCAGTAAAAGATAGGCATTAGAGTTTCAGACTTCATATCCTTAACAAAATGCATCCTAATGCAAAACTTGTTATTCTAGCAGATTTCTAAGTTTATAAGAACAATATTTTAAAATGTCCTGATTTTACCCCCACCACCACCATTATTTTTTCCTCTTTTCAGAATTCTTGGGCTAAGAGGTTGAAAGCCATAGTTCTCCAATGACAGATGTAAGCTGGGCACTGAGAAGAAACATCAGTCCCCCACCCATTACACTAGATATAATGTCCAAAATACCAAAAAGTAAGAGCATGCAGACATTCATTCCTTGGTCAGGGATGTCACCAGCATGCTCAAATCAGGATGGGAACTAGGGTAATTCTACTCCCAGTGCAAGACCATACCAGCCCATTGATTAGCTCGTACAGGCATAACAATACTCTACTCAGACAGGAACACAGTGGGTCAGTCAATCAGTCATTGTACTGTCCCCCTTCATAAAGACCTGACACTGTAGCAGCTTCCTTAAGCTCCACAACTGATGCATGCCCTGAAAGCATGCATGCAACCACAGATGACTTCATTGGCATATGATGTGCACTGCTGATGACAAACCCATTAGAGTGATAATCCATGGATGCATCCCTATGCGTTATGCAAGCAGGGAGCCACAGCCACCATCCTGATGGGTAATCTTGACACCTGTGGCTCACTCCCATCCTTCTGGCCTCACTCCACCAGCTTCTATGCCATTAATCAAAGAAGGATCATCTGAGCCCCAGTAAGTGCTTCAATTCTCTACCGCAAGGGACTGAACAGAAATGTATTTCTTAAATAAAATACAGAATGTAATAAGAATTCAATAACTATTGCTAAATTACCTGAATATTTCTTTTACTATTCCTCCACAATGCAGTAAAGGCACACTAAGAGATACCAATACGGCCAAACAATTGAATCACAAAAAATGTTAAATACTCCTAGACTAATATAAGACATCTGAGATGAAAATATCCTGAAAGGTCTCTTACTTCTAACTGCAGCCATTTAATATCCTGTCATGAACAAGTCTAGAATAAACCTGCAAACATATATTGCAAAAGGTGCTCATCAACAGCAAGGAAGGTAGAAAACCTCAAAAAATCAATGAGTAATTAATAAAATAATATTGCATGGCCACTGTTTGTTTTAATGACCATTTCAACAAAGAAAGATTCTGCCTTGCCTTATCTATATAGCTACATAAGTGGGTCACTTCTGCTTACTGCATCCAAAGGAAACAGATTTGGATTCAGCACTATGCTGGCTGGTCATTATGTTGAAGGCAACAACATAATGACCAGCCAATAACAAGCAGAAGCAAAGAAAATTATTCTGCAAGGCTTTATGTATATATTTAAAATGCATCTTACCTTCAATTTCCTGTAAATAAATAAAGGAGTACAGCCACAGACAATTTAACTCTCACATACACTGCAAATCTGTAAAGTAGCCAAATTCTTTATGGGCAGCTTAGTACCACTTTTACCCAATGTCATTGTCCAGCATAAACAGATGATCAGCTTGCTGCATACTACTCCAACCTGCATCTTGCTGTACTAGAATACTCTGGAATAATCTGCAACAATGAGCATGTGTGTGGGGATTCAAAAACAATATACAGAACATAAGGCTGGCTCCATGGTGCACAGGATTGGAATACTGACAGCTCACCTGACTCCGATTCAGACAATGGTCTGGGTAGTGCATCAGCCATCTGGTGAGGCAGGGGAAATAAAGAGGCAAAGCCACTTCACCATCTCCCAGGAAGACTAAAGAATGTGTCATCTCCTTTTAATGCCTTTACGTATGCTTGAAGTAACAGGACATGGCTGCCTGGGGAGTACACACACTCACAAATACAGGTGATGATCCCCCCCACTTTGCAACAACTGCATGCTCCTTCCCCCAAGCAGTTACATTGCATGTAGAAGGGATATTACACCCAGTATAACAAAATCCTTTAATGGCTACCTGGATGACTGCTATACCGTAATACCCTCTCACACTGGAAGGGAAAATGAGTAGAGTTGCAGAGCTCAGCCATACAAGTCAGGAGACACACTAAAGATAAGAACATATGAATACGTAAAAAATGAAGTAAGAACAATAACATTTACAGTTATACAATAAATGGCCATTAGTATTCAAAAGAGTGCACCGTGACTGGACAATCGGGGTGCTGAATACTAATCTTGCATAGCCCAGAAGAAAAATGTCTAACTGTTCATCTTGTTTAGCAGTTAGCTTTCTGTTGAGAAATGCTATTTTAGTTGACTAATCAAACATTTTACATCACACAGGGCAGAAATACAAGGGATATCCCACCCAAGTCTGGACAGCTGAGACTTATGGTTACAAGTAACATGACTGCTCTCATTACTTGTAATCATACTTCTCAACTGCCCACACTTTTTACAGAAAGATCCCAGCTTTTCCACATTTTTTCCCTTGTACCACGCAACTTTTTGATTTTCTGTTAAATCTGCAAGGATTTTTGTCAGTCAAAAATGCAAGACACTAAAGTTTCATACTTAATCCCTGTATGATGCCAGAGCTTGTTCGGCTTTTAAAATGATACACGAGTACTGATGGTGTGGAGAGAGACAGTGAATCCAATCCCCTCTCTTGCACTGCAGAGATTTACTATGCAGACTTAAGTATACATGTGCAGTACATCAGTATGCAGTTCAGGAAACAGATGAACACTAGAGTGTAGTTATACAGTGGCATTATTTAACAAAGGTAAGCAATTTGTTAAATAATGTCAATGGATAAGTGTAATAATCTACTCCTATGTGTAGGTAATCAGGATTTACCCACGGCTGGCTCTGTTTTATCAATCAGGCTTCGCCCTCATGACCAAACCACACCAACCATGGATAAATCCTTATACACCCATACACAGTCATGGGTTACTGCTAAAATGAAACACATGAAATGGCATTATAAATGACTCCAAAAATAAAAATGAAACTTGCACACAACAAATTAATTTATGAATACATCAGAATGGAAAATTATGTGAATGTCTTGAATATTGCAAAGTGATTTAAAAGAGTTAATAAAACTTTTTCCATAATGAAACTACCAATGCATGTGAAATGATGAATTTTTAATTATGCCATCCCAAGAGCATACACTTTAAAGAAAAAAATAACTACCATTTAATTTACATAAAACTGTTAGGTTCATACCTTTTGGTCCGTATATTTTGTGAGCACTTATGGACATCAAGTCAATTTTCATTTCATTCACATCAATAGGGATTTTTCCAACTGCCTGTGCAGCATCAGTATGGAAGAAAACATTATGAGATCTGCAAATCTGACCTGTACCAAAAACAGAAATTACAAAAATCTACTTATTTATAAAAACTGCTAAATGTGGAAAACAGAGAATAAAAGTCCTTAATTTACACAAGGTACCTATCAACTGTCCAGACTTCAGCTAAACAGAGATGACCATGTCACTGCTAGAAAAACAATTAATCCAGATGTAGTGTTTCCCCATAACCGCTTACCATCAAGCCTCCTCCAATCAGACTCTACCCATTTGTCCCCCCTGTAACAGTGAATTACCCCAAGTAAAGTGTTAAGAGTGTTGTCCTTACAGCAGTCAAGAGGACTGCGCATGCCCCTGCCTGCAACCTGGCATTAAGGATATCCATATGGCCTAACCTCAGTCTCTGGGCAGGGGAGACAAGCTACCAGTGCTGCTGCAAAGACGCACAATGCCCTCTCCCCGTGACTGCATGTTCCCAGTCACTAACTAAAGACAGCCATCATCATGTGGTGGCTTAGTGAGATGAAAGCCTTTCTGAGGACACATGCTGTAATAATGCCCCTCTCCTCTGTGTGACTGTGGTTGTGTGACCTACTCTGCCTGCCCTCCTTTCAGGATGAGTTTGTCCATTCTCCCTTGACAGCACCATCAAGCTCTTAAGCTGCTAGTCAAACTTGTGTCACCCAACTCAGCTAATGAAGCTATTGCTAGAATAACTTTCCGATCTCAGTGGAGAGCTGCAATATATGAACTGTCACATTTAAAAGGCATACTCCCTTACGTAACACACAAAGAGTGAAAAAAAATGAAATGACATTGAGTTCACAAAGATGTAAAAGTTACATCACTATCTAGCTCCTCACACTCACTTTCTAAAATACTGCAATATTGAACCTCAAGACTACCAGAAAACGTGTCATTCACAAATATGACATCACCTTTCTGTACTGTATAAGTAATTGTGCAAAATGGAGAAAATATTGAGGAGCTAAACATTTTATGCTCTTAAGTATTTCCAGCTATCCAAAAGTAGATAATATAGTAATCTGGTTTTGTCAATGTCATTACTGGAGTGCAAACTACAAGGGAATTGAAATGAAGACCAATTCTCAGACATTATGGTGCAATTATTTACTCACCAATTTCTTTAATAGGCTGAGTTACTCCTATTTCGTTGTTTACTGTCATAATGGAAACAAGGCTTGTATCCGGTCTAATAGCATCCTCCAAGAGCTAAAGGAATAAAAAATATACGCATCTTTAAAACATAGCTGTATCACAGACTACTAAGCAATTACATTCTCACGTAAGAAGAATGACTTGGTAGTCACTTACTTAAAAATATAATGATCTTAAGCACATTGTTTTGATGCTATCAGATGATGTAACAACCTGAAGCCGCAATAACAAAAAAAAAAAAAAATTGTGATATAAACAAAAGTTGCACACTTACCATAGCACTAGACTATTTCCTTTCAGTCTGTCCAATATGACAGGCAGGTCCTTGAACCACCGCTCAGATCTGATCATACAGAAAGAGTGCTCCAGCCTCGAGACCCTTTAAGAATTCTTCCTTCCTACAATGCATCGGTCCTCCTAGCTTGCTTATATTTAGTTTGGTGCCTAAAGAATCCGACACTATCAATCTGTACTGTTTTGGAACAAAGGAATATGAGGTGCTAATCCTTCAGGTCTTATACTATGGAAGGGGTTAAAGCAGGGAGGGAGGGTTATCGCATCAGATTGACTGGAATGAAAGGATCTATCATTGTGTTAAGTACATAACTTTCATATCCTATTCATTCAGTCTGTCCGATTCGACCTGTGGGGCAGAATCCCAAGCTACAGAACTCACAGGTGGCATCAAGACAGGTGACCCTTCAGAATGGGAATGCAGAAGGATGCTCCAGCCCAAGAGGTACAATCCAGTTTCCAATGCTTAATGAAGACTTCCATAGAAGACTGTGCATTTGCCTTGTATACATCATTAAAGGAGTGCGCTCTAAAGAATGAAGTAGAGGTAGCTATGGCTCTAGTAGGGTGGGCTTTAGGTTTGCATGACAATAGTTTGTTGAGCAGTTTGTACACAAAGGAAATACAACTGGACAACCATCCTGAGAGGTATTTTGAACAACTTTTTCCCCAACTTATTCTGGGCAAAGGAAATCAAGAGCTGCTCATCTTTCTGGGTAGAAGCTGCTCTATGAAAATCTATATGTAGCAAGCATTCCCCTTTATTCTGGCAGTTATGAAAGACGACTGGTGAAGTGATGGGCTGAGAAATGTTAGTCTCCAACTCCACCCTGTGAGTGAAAATATCAGTTCATAATATTATCCTGAGTTTGTGGAAGATGAGACAAGGGGAAGCTGAAAAAAAGAGCATGGAATTCTGAAATCCTTCCAGCTAAGATGATCACCAATAGAAAAATAGTTTTCCAAGACTATGTAGTAAGTGATGGTTTAATAAAAATGTTCCTTGTTGAAAAAAAGGCAGGAATTTAATAATTTACTTAATATTGCTTGGGTTATATAATGTATAGCAATATATATGAAGTATAATATTTAAGTTAATATAGTTTGATTACTTTTACATGAAAGTAAATTTGACTATGTCACAAGTGATAAATCAATAAAAGTGTTGAGAAAAAAAAACTTTACTCTGTGTAATAGCTGCTGGTTTAATAGGGTACTTTGTTAGGTGTTCTAAAATAAAATACAAGTCCCATGGTGGAATCAGGTTTTTAACTGGTAGACATGATTTATTTATTTATTTATATTTATTTAATTTACATTTGTTGACCGGGATAGTCCGACTGGATATATGTCCATTTTCAGTGGAGGCCCGGGGAGAAAAGCTCCAGATAACACAGACAGAACATAACAGATATGAGTCAAACATATTTACAAAGCCCTCTAGCAGGTAGAAGGTACCCTTGAGAAAGGCCTTGCAGATTTTACGGTAGGCCAAGGAGTGATTCTGAAAACAAACATAAAAGGGAAAAAAAATCACTACCAACTGAACCTTGATGGTAGAAAAAAATAGATAAAAAGGGAGAAGAGAGCACAAAACATCCAGAATACAGCCTGTATGTATAAAGATGCATGCAAACACGTGTGTGTGTGTGTGTGTGTGTGTGTGTGTGTGTGTGTGTGTGTGTGTGTGTGTGTGTGAGAAAAGAAAAGCTCATTTTGCACCTTAAAACATGATCTTCAATCTAACACTACAAGCAACAGAAATATGAAAACTTGAACTATATCCAACTATCAAATAGTCTTAACAGCCTAATAAGCTAATTATAACTATAAGGAAGATGAGGATAGATGCCAAAAGGAAGCTTATTCTTAAAAATGGACACGAAAACTTCTAAGAGAAGATAAAAAACAGTTATAAAAGTATTATCAAACAGAAACTATCTAGCAACTCTGAGCAGAAGTAGAAATATTTATCTACATTAACAAGGGCAGAGTACTTATCTGTTACAGATTGAGCTGCTGATCACAAGTATGGCAATGATTTCTGAGCTAACTAGGGGCAGATGCATTACAGGAAAGAATAATTTTTACAGGGACAATGACTTTGGGACCCATGCGATGGACTGGATAAACAGGATCTTTCTGTTTCTTATCTCTTCGGTAAATATACACATTTCTTCATCACTGAGCTCAGTGCTCACATTCATACAATATCAGAATATGCATCAAACAAGTATTTCAGGTTTATTTTGCTTAAAGTATACAGTCATTCTCATCTACAATACGACAGATGATTTAAGGTTTGCTTTATATACACATTTGAGACATCTTGTCCCCTTTATACATTCCATTCACAATAAGAGACCATTCAGAGATACCACCTGTGAACACCCATTCACTCTTCATTCCGATTTTGATACTAGTCTTCTGAATCAGAACTTCAGCAATATAGACAACACACAAATTAACTCACTGTCACTGTACATTTCAGAGGAAGAGGAAGGATTAAGCATATTTTAATTTATTAATATAGAGCTAAGAGGTGTAAGACCATCATTCTCCAAACATGAGCACTGCCCTGGCCAAATGAGAGAAGGTGTCTGTGTGTATGTGTCTGTGTATATTTATTTTTATACATATATATATATATATATATATATACACACACACATACACACACACACACACACACACACACACATATATACATACACATGGATCTACTTTGATTCACTGAAAACTCATTTCACTGAATTTCAAAATACTCGCACCAAATCGCTGAAAGCTTAAATCACTGAAAACTCATTTCACTACAATATAAATGTAAGTACTGTTGGGCAAATAAAACATATATGCCCTTTTACTGCAGTGCGATCCTGGAGTTAGTATATATAGTGGGGGGGGGGGGCAAAACCCCCATCTACTTTTGGTTTTATATTGTTAGCTTTTATATTTATGAATCTCATTTCACTGAAAGCTAAGTAGATGGGGGGCTACACCCCCCAATGTGGGGGCTGTGCCCTCCTCACCCCCCCCTCACTATATATACGAACTACAGGATCACACTACAGTGAGGAAAAGGGCATATACGTTTTATTTGCCCAACAGTACTTGCATTCAGTGAAATGAGTTTCCAGTGAGTTGAGATTTCAGCTATTTTTTTGAGGGTGAACTGAAATTATAAACACACATCTCTCTGTAGATTACTAGTTTATCCTTTGCTTGACTGTGCTTTGCTTTAGCAGGTACCTCATTTCTAAGGCCCTAAACAAACAATAGCATATACAAAAAAAAAAAAACACCCATATTATTCTTGAAGTTGTGCTACCCTACAACACTTCCAACTGACAGAGGAGGAATATTTGTATTGTGCCAAGTTTCTGAAATCACAACAGCATCAATACTTTCCTAAGAAGCAATACACAACAGCTTGTTTATCTTTCTATTTATACTATGGATATTACAAGTAAAGACATGTAAACAGCTGGTATCAAATCATGGTGAACACCATCCTAACGTGAAAAAATGGTTACTACTTCAATGTGTTCTGAGGAGATAAACCTGTTACTAAGATGTCCTAAGTGAAACTTGGATCTAGCAAAACAAAATTATTACAAACCATACTTTTCCCCCAAGCAAACAGGGTCCATCCACATCATGCTATAGATGTAATCTTTGAGTAGCACTGCTGACTGAGCTGACAAATGTTTTTTTTAGACAGGTGAGAGGAATATTACAGAAAAAGTTTAAACCCTCTGGTGCGGGCAAATTCCAACATATTTTATCTGTTCATCTCTGTAATAACATATCTGTCTTAGCTATCAAATCACAGCCTGCACAGGCAATAACAAGAACGTATCCAGTGCTTGTACTGTTAAACTCAGATGGCATTTGCTAAACGTCAAACAGATGACATCTCAAGAGAAATGATACTGTAACTAGTCTTAATCCTAGATAACAGACTACAAAATCTCTGGGATTAGTCCCCTACCTATTTTCATTCTTTGGAAACCTTAAACTTTCCCTCTGATGGAGATGGCAGTTAATATAGTTGTATTGGGAGTGTGGATATGATATTGTTACTGGATCCAGACAGGACTGCCGAGACTACTTGGTTTGGATATCTAATGTGACCCAAGCTGAAAATGTCAGTAACTTAACACCTTCTTCTTGGAGAATGCCTTGTAGGTTTAGTCACAGTTTGTCCCTCAGTAGTCTGTAGGAGATTGAGTACAAGGACAGGGCTTTGAGGCAGTTCACACAGGGCATATTATGTATACCCAGTATTCTTTTAGTGAGGAACCTCTGACCCTCTCCAGCTGTTGCAAATGCCTTGATAGGTACATGCCAAAGGGTGCACTGTACTAAATTATTGGTCTAAAAATATAGTGGGACTATGATCTCTTTAGGTCTGCATGCCATGCCCTTACTTATAAGTTGCACCACATAAAAAGGATTTTCTCACTACCATGGACACATGGTGATCAAAGTTCATGTTACTGTCAACGTGAGTTCCCAAGTCCCTTACCACTGGGTCTGCTCCTAGGGGGAGTGTTATTAATACTGTAATTTGCAGGGGTGGCCATCTCCCCAAATAGTATAATTATGCATTTTTTTGCATAGAGTTTTATGCCATGGTTACAGCACCAGTTATTTATCTGTGTCAGACTTTCATGGAGGATATCTACATCTTTGAGGATTCATTGACTGCACCTGGCTTGCAGTCGTCAGCAAACTTGGTCACTCAAAGGCCCTCGACATTTGCCTTGACTTCAGAGAAGTATACTCCAAACAGCAGAGGTCCCAGTATGGAGCCCTTTGGGATGCCACTAGTCAAGTACAGTTGTGTACACTTACCATAAATGTAGATGTTCGAGTGTATTCACTGTTGCAGTCATTACATTTGGGTTATCCTGCTGGCAGGTTGCCCTCAGTCGGCCTGAATTCCAAAGTCTTGGGTCCTGCGTCGGTTGCTGTCGCCTCTTCCCTGATGTCAGGTCGTCAGGGGTATGAAAGATGCAGCCAACGCCATTTTATTCAGTTTTTCTTGCCCCAGATGTCAGGTGCCCCCAAAAGGGTAGGCTAAAATAATGTAATTAAAACATACATACACCAAAATAAGCTTTATCTTCATCTATAAGCAAATACACCACCTAGGTTGTACAGATTAGAGAAGCGAAGATAAGTTCCAGCAAAAATAAGGGGGATGGCGGGTGGGTAACCTGGACTGCAACAGTGAATACACTCTAACATCTACATTTATGGTAAGTGTACACAAATGTACTATGTTCTTAGTGTTTCACTGCTGCAGTCATTACATTTGGGTTGAGTCCAAAAGCTATGGTTGGGTGGCTGGAGCTAAACAGCATTAGGAGTGGCTATGAGGCCCTGCAGAACTGCAGTGGCAAAGCCTGCCCTGGATTTACAGTAAAGAGGCAGACTGTAATGTTTTGTAAAGGTATGCACTGAACTCCAAGTAGCAGCCTCTAAAATGTCTTTGGTTGGTACTCACCTGAGAAAGGCCGCAGAAATGGCTGCAGCTCTGGTTGAATGTGGCCTAATGCCCTTAGGCACTGGTTTGCCATGCTGTGAGTAGCAGAAACAAATGCAGTGATCTATCCACTTTGAAATAGTCTGCTTGGAGATAGCCTTTCCTTGTGATGCTGTGGCATATGCCACTAGTAATTGTTCTGTCTTTCTGAAGACTTCAGTTTTGTCCAAGTAGAATCTAAGTTGTCTGTGTACGCCCAAAGAATACAGAATTTTCTCCCCCTTGTTCTGTGGATTTGGATAAAAAGTTGGTAAATGAATTGTTCGGTTAAGGATTACACTGGATACCACCTTAAGCATAAAGGTTGGGTTTGTTTTCAGAGCGACCCTGTCTGGAAAAAAAATGATAAAGGGTTCCACAGCCATGAGAGCCTGTAGCTCTGAAACTCGTCTTGCAGAAGTTATTGCTAGGAGAAGAGCTGTTTTCCAAGATAAGAACTTTATATCCGCAGTAGCAGCTGGCTCAAAAGGAGGTAAGGTGAGTTTTTCCAAGACATAATTGAGGTCCCATGCAGGTATTGGTGTTCTCCTTGGAGGCCTTAAGTATTTGACTCCTCTGAGGTACTGCCTTAATAAAGGACGAGAAAAGAGTGGTGGCTCTGTATTGTAATGAGCCGAAATGGCAGAGGCATGGATTTTAATTGATGAAAAAGATGGATTTTAATTGATGAAAAGATAGGCCTTTGTCCAGCATCTCAGTTAAGTATTGCAAAATCTGAGGAATATTTGGGACAGCTGTATCAGTTCCTTGAGCTTGGTTCCAAGCGCAAAATCTCTTCCATTTCCCAGCATAGTATTTTCTAGTACTAGGCCTTCTGGCTTCTAAAATGACATCCATCACAGCTTTACTGAGAGGTGTGGTTTGTATGGCTACATTATCCGCCATGCTGCCAGGTTTAGGGTCCTGAGTTGGCTGTGCAGAATCCGATTGTTTTGCTGGGACAGTAGATGAGGTATTTGAGGTAAGGTCCAGGCTGGGCACTGGGACAAGTTCCTTAAGATCGGATACCAGTACTGGCGTGGCCAGTCTGGGGCAATCAGAATAATTTCTGGTTTCCCCTGCCTGACCTTTAGGAGTACCTTGGGGAGGAGAGGCAGTGGAGGAAAGGCATATACTAATAGGTTTGTCCAGTTGAAAGATAAGGCATCCACTTTCCAAGCTTGCCTGTGATAAGTCCTTGTGCACATTGTGCAGAATCTTTTTAGTTGACGGTTTTGAGGGGAGGCAAATAGATCTATGTCCGGGCATCCCCATTTCTTTGTTATCGTGCTGAAGACTTGTGGATCCAGGTGCCACACGTGGGGATCCATGAGGTTTCTGCTTAGTTCGTCTGCCAGAGTGTTTTCCTTTCCTGGCAGGAATTGTGCCTGCAGATGAACTTGGTAAGTCAATGCTGTCTCCTATAAAGCCATGGCTTGTCTGCACAGGGGATAAGAATGAGTGCCCCCCCTGCTTGTTTATGTACCACATGACCGTGGTGTTATCTGTCTTTATCAGTAGTTGTCCCGGATGAAGTAGGTCCTTGAAGGCTGTCAGGGCATTTTGAACAGCTAGCATCTCTTTTTGATTGATATGTAGATGCTTCTGGTTTGTGGACCTGGTGCCCTGAATGCCTCTTCCTGCCATGTGTGCTCCCCAGGCATAATCTGAAGCATCCATCGTTAGGCTCTGCCTGGCTGGGGGTAGTGAGAATGGCTGTCCCTTGTTTTGGTGACAAGCCTTGGTCCACCATCGAAACTCCTGTTGCAGGCAGGGAATTAGAGTAATCATCGTTTCCAGATTGTGGCAATGTTGTGTCCAGACACTATTTAGGTACCACTGAATTTTCCTCATATGCAGTCTTGCATATGGAATTAGTAAGAGGAAGGATGCCATGAAGCCCAAAGCCTGCAAAATTTTTCTTGCAGATAACTGGGCCTTTGTTGCCATTTCCTTGAAATAGGTAGTCAGTTGCCTTTGTCTGGAGTGAGATAAGCCATCTGGGCAGTTGTATTTAAGCTTGCACCCAGGAATATCATCTCTGACAGGGTACTAGTTTTGATTTCTTTTTGTTGACTGTGTACCCTAGGCATGTTAAAAGTCTTATCACAAATGTCAGACGCTCTAGTAGAATGTCCTTCTTCTCTGCTTGTATGAGGCAGTCGTCCAAGTAAGGATATGTGTGTATTCCTCTTTGTCTGCAGTAAGCAATTACTGGTGCCATGCACTTTGTGAAGACCCTGGGCGCAGTAGATAAGCCAAAGGGCAGTGCAGAGAATTGGTAATGCTTTGAGCCAGCCTTTGAATCTGAGGTATCTTCTGCATGATTGTCTGATTGGGACATGCAGACATCCCTCTTTTAGGTCTAAAGTCACGAGCCAAGCCTTGCTGCACAGCATGGGTAGAAGCTGCTGTAAGGTCAACATCTTGAATTTTGGTATATCCAGGAAAGTGTTTAGAATAGATAGGTCCAGTATTGGTCTCCATGCTTTGTCCTTTCTAGGTACCAAGAACAGTCTTGAGTAAAATCCTCGTCCCTGCTCTTGCTGTGACACTTGTTGAATAGCCCTCATGTCCATGAGAGCTGCGACTTGTTTTTGAGCCTCTGCCTATTGATTTTTTGGCAGGTCTGGCCAACCATTTGCCCTTGGCAGGGTACGGAAATGAAACTTGTAGAGTTGTGACATTATGTCTAGAACCCATTTGTCCTGGCTTATAATGTGCCAATTTTGTGAAAAAAGTGCTAGTTCCCCCTAAGGGTGCTGCCAGAAGGTAAGTGCTTGGTGCAGGCAGGGGGAAGTCATTGGGACTGTTTCCTGTATGATTGTGCTTGGTCTTCTCCACCTCTGGAGGTAGAAGCACTCCACTGCTTAGACCTGTAGGATCCTTGTGGCTGTGATCTGCCTCTAGGGCGTCTGGATCTGCCCCTTTGAGGTCCGTCTGAGACTGGAAAGGAACAATTCTTTGTAGGCCAGTGTCTGCTAAATCTAGGGGGCTGTACCTGTAAGAAATCCTTGACCGTTTACATAGATTTAGCTTTGTCCTCCATTTTCTTTAACACCTCTTCTGCCTTAACACCAAACAAGGTATCATGTTGTAAAGGAGCATCTAATAATTTTGCTTTAACATGGTCAGGCAGATTTTGTTCCTTTAACCAAGCATGCCTCCTAATGACAGAACCAGTAACAGCGGCCCTGCAGGAGGCCTCCAGAGAATCAAACCTACATTGCAAAGTATGCTTTCCAACTTGTTCAGCTGCATGCAATAAATCCTGCATTTCTTTGTTTTCTGCACATTCAGAATTTGCCATCATTTTCTGTTTAAGCAGTATCATGATATATTGCTGATATTTGAGCATATGAAACTGGCAATTTAAGGCCCTTATAGCTAACGCAGCAGATGTGTAAATCTTTTTTCCCCATCTATCCAGTGCCCTAGAATCCCCGTCAGAGTGAGTAGGGTTTTTTACAGTAGAAGCCTTGACCTCTTTTGGACCCTGAGAAATAGTTTCTGGGTCTGCAACAGGGTTTTTGAAAAGGAATTTATGAGAGTCAGGGACCCTGTAGTATCTGTCCGGCTTAACAGGAGCTGGTGGTAAAGAGTCAGGGGTCAGACTAGACTCCGAGAACACATCATCTACAATGTCCAACACAGGTGGAATAGCTAGAGGCCTGTGTTGAGGAAGTAAAAGGAAATATCTGGGCCTTTTCTTAGATTCTGAAAAATCTTGGCTCTCCCAGTGGAAGTGCTCCCTCATGGTATGCAAGGTTTCCCCAAAAGAGTAGTCCTCAGGAGGAGAAGCTGAAGGAATTGATTCCTTAGCATCAGAATCCTCATAGGGGGGAAGAGAATATTCCTGATCAGAAGAAGAATCAGAAGAAATGGAAACCTGATCTGAAGATTCATAGTCTGTCTCTTGCCTAGGCCACTTATCAGGAGGGGATGGGAACCCCTGATCAAGGTGATTAAGTCTTCGGCCATTTTGAGCATCTGTTTTTTGGGCATGGAGGCCTGTCCTTGTGGCTGAACTTGTTTCTTTGCCTTTAAAGGTGTTTTAGTCTTTGAAGTCGGTTTAATATATAATTGTTTAGGTCTGAATACACCCTCAGAAGCAGATGCCTGCTCAGCGGCTCCGGACCCATCTGAGGGAATAATCTCAGAGGCTCCAATACCTTGAGTTTCCAGCGGCCTGGCCAACTCCACGTGGGAGTCGGTAGCGGATTGCGACTCTAAAGTAGCGGGCATCAGGGGCTGTGAAAGTACCTCACTGAGAACCAGCGATTTGCTTAGGAAAAGCTTCGTCGTCTGTTTTGGACCTTGGTTGCCTGTCTTTTTCTTTGCGTTTTTTGTGAACTCCGGTAGTCGGATGGCTATCGGACGACATTGTATAATTAAATCTTCGCCCAAAATAGCTTAATGCAAAATCATACTGACGCTTAATAGTGCGTTGGTTAAATCTAGCACAAAACCGACAACTAGCAACGATGTGGTCAGGGCCTAGGCAAGGAATACAGTAAGAATGTAAGTCCTTATGAGGTATTTGCTTCCCACAAGAAATACAATTAACTTTTTCTGATATCGGTCTGGAGCAAGAAAAAAATTTCCCCAATGGGGTACTTAGCTTTTAATGAAGACTTCGGATCTGAAACTCTAACATGAAAATCTCAGGAGTCGGCCGACCGGCACTTACGAACTGCTTCTGCTTCGGGCACCGCGCATCAAGAAAGACTGAATAAAATGGCGTCGGCTGCATCTTTCATACCCCTGATGACCTGACGTCAGGGAAGAGGTGACAGCAACCGACACAGGACCCAAGACTTTGGAATTCTGGCCGACTGAGGGCAACCTGCCAGCAGGATAACCCAAATGTAATGACTGCAACAGTGAAACACGAAGAACATCAGGCCTCTTGGTAGAGGTGGATTCCCCCCACCTTAACTTCATGTGTCCTATCTGTAAGCCATTTAGTTATCCAGAGATTTATGCCTAAATTTGTGAGTTTATCTATAACAGCAGAGTGAAGTACTGTGTCAAATGCCTTTGCCAGGTCAAGGTAGGCAGTATATCATTCTGCCATTGTCCATGGCTCTAGTGACCTTCTTGAAGAAGTCCACCAAGTTTAGTAGGCATGACCAGTCCTTGACGAAAATTAACTGGGATGGGTCCAGTGTTTGAAGATTACCTATATTTTTGTTCATGTCGACAATAATTCTTCCCATGGCCTAGCAGACAACACTAGTCAAACTTATGGGTTTATAGTTCCCTGAGTCTGTTGACAGTCTGCCTTAGTGTAGAGGGATGACAGCAGAGAATCTGGGAAAATATTACATAGATATTGGAATTTGGAGTTGTTCTTTAAATTCCGTCACTGTGTATTCCCAGAATATATGCAGCCAGTCACCTGGTTCATCAGTTAAACATCTCCAGCAAAAGGAGAAACATTCTACATAACCTAATTAGGAGTGTAGAAATATTTGAGCAAACAATGCCATACAAAAAATCTGTACCTACAAAATTTGCTAACATATCTTGGAGCCAGAAGGAGACATTGCCAGGCTTCATTTGAAATAGGTGTGTCCAGGCCTCTTCATATGTAACACAGCATGTATTAGTGGCAATTAATTTGGGGACAGAAAACATCTTATATAAGCGGCTTAAAGTACCTTTGGATGAGGAATACCCAGATCGGGTATCCTGTGTCCACTGAATAATCTTAGGCTTATCGGCATGCTTTGAGTTAGACAACCCAAGGGAATTTCTTTAAGCTAACAGTGTCTCATACAGACCTAGGGGTAAAGCAGGTACTCAAGTCTGTCCTCAGTTTCCCTGGGACTCAAAAAAGATAGGATTTCTGCTTGGAAATGTTTACACAGATATTTCTGTACCACAAGTAGACTCCAGAGAATTTTTCCTCTGGTAGATAGCAAATGCTGGAGGCGTGACGGGGAAGGAGGAGGTAACTGGGAACATTTTCTGGGACTACAGTGAGTTGGCAGACTTTATGGATTCCCTGCACGGTGCACTTTTGGAGATGCTGGGCGGACAGACTGGTGTGATGAAGGAAATACTTTTTCTACGCTATAATACAAAATCATAATTGCCTCGACATGGTAACGCCATGCTATCTCTAATTATGGTGGCTGCCAAAAAAGCAACTACTAGAGAATGGAAATCAAAATCTACATCAAATATATTAGAAGCAGTGAATATAGTAACAAGAGATAAAACAACTGGAATGGAGATCTTTAGAAAAAGGTAGGAGCAAACTACATAGGAAAAAATGGGAGTTATGGGAACAATACATACAGGGGAGGAATGAGGTTTAAAAGAAGGCAGGACTTAAATGAACTATGTAATGTTTGACTGAAAATGATTAGGTAGATTATATGTGATGTATAATGTTTGCAACTGGGCGTTTGTCAGTATGGTTTATGAAGTATAATGCTTGCAACTAGGATTGTGTCGATACGGTTTGTTTTCACTTATATTAAATCCATGATTGTTTAGTTCATAAGTGATGGTTTAATAAAGATTTCTTGTTTAAAAAAAGGGGACAGGAATTGAATAACTTATGTAATGTTGTTTAGGTTATATGATATATACAGCAATATATGTGAAGCATAATGTTTGTCAATTTTGCTAACACAGTTTAATTACATTTATATACATGTAAATGTGTCCATGTCACAAGTGATAATTCAATAAAGGTGTTTAAGAGATTCATCCATCAGTTGCTCCCAGTAAATAAGTTCTCTCTTTGATGGAGTAGGGGAATTGATAAGTCTTCTGCCTATCCCCAGAATGAAGCACTCAAATGAGTTTTAAGTTATGCATGTAGCTTAGCTCTGCCAAGGTGCATCTAACATATTGCAGGCCTCCCCGCACTAAGGTCCTACTTTTTCAGTCCACTGACTCTCTCTCCCTAAATAAATTTTAATAGGCAGTAAATATAGTTTTCCAGTAATTTGATTTTCATGTGTGGATAAGGTCTTAAATATGTTCACTGCAGTGTATATAACCCCTACACATGCACAGAAACTCTCAATAGTTCTATTTGGTGCAAAGATGGATTGCATGCAGACAGCTCTCTCTGACCTCAGCACACCTCCTGCACCTCTGCTATTATAAGATACAGGATTTAGAGATTTCCCTTAACAAAGGAGATGCCTGTACATAGCAGAGTGCATAGATTCATCTAGATATGTACCTAGGCTTAAGAATGTAATAGAATCTATAGTCCTTTTCATAAGGGCAGCATGAGAAGAACCCGGAGTTAAACCTCAACTCATACTGGAATTTTGATTCTAAGGTTTTACATTGAATGGTGCTGTGGGGATTTATGAGTATCCTCGGATTTATTAAACTATAACAAAGTCTTATTTTAAGAAATCCTGTTAAAGCTGCATTTTTTTGTTGTTGTTGCTGATCTGACAACTTATCTAGTGGTATTTTATGAAATAACTGTTCCTGGTTAGAAGTGAGATACTAGACTGAAAAAAGAAGTTATGTACTCACCGTAACGTTCCATCGGAGTAGTTATACTTCATTTTTCTGCAACCTGTGGGTATTCGGATCCAAGCCGGCAACTTTAAAAGCATTTGCTCCAAGCTCTTTCCCCTTACCCATAACCCATCACCATCTCCTGCCTTCCTTCAGATCGAGTTTGCTGCAACTCAAACCAATCAACAACTCAACTTAGCATAAACCATACATGAAAATCTCATGAGAAGGTTCAGGGGAAGGAGGGTGGGAAAGTTGCAGAAAAATGAAGTATAACTACTCAGATGGAACGTTATGGTGAGTACATAACTTTTTTATATGAAGTAGTTAACTTCATTTTATCTGCAACCTGTGGGACAGAGTCCCCAGCTACTCAAACTCCTGGGAGGCCCTCATGGAAGGATACTCCTGAGCACCGCAGAGCCAAAGTATACTCTCCCTCTGGAGATCAAATCCAATTTATAATGAGAAATGAAGGCATGTGACTTTGCCCAAGTTGCTGCCGCACAAATGTCATCCAATGAGACCCTAGACCAAAATGCAGCAGAAGTCAACATAGATCTGGTAGAATGAGCTTTAACAGGACCAGGTGGAGACAAACCTTTGTCTTTGTAAATTTGCAAAATACATAGTGTAATCCATCTAGCTAAGGAAACCTTGGAGATGGTTTTACCCAAAAACGGCTTAGAAAAGGACACAAATAACTGGTCAGACTTACGGAAGGGCTTTGTTGTGTGCAAATAAAAATGAAGTTGTCTATGAACATCTAGCAAATGCAGTTTATATTCATCCTTGTTCTGCAAATTTGAAAGAAAACGGGCAGGTTAATTGTTTGATTAATGTTTGATTCAGAAGCCAATTTGGGTAAGAAAGAAGGGTTTGTGCAGTGAGAAACCCTGTCCTTATGCAAGATCAAGTAAGGGGGCACGGCAGACAAAAAAACTGAAGCTCAGAAACCCTTCTAGCCGAAGTAATGGCCACTAGGAAGGCAGTCTTCCAGGATAAGAACTTCAAATCTACTGATGCTGCAGGCTCAAAGGGGGAGCAACTAAAGCCTGGAGAACAAAGGTAAGGTCCCAACGAGGAACAGAGTCCTTCACTGGAGGACGCAAAAGAAAGGTGCCTTTAAGAAAAGCCATGCACAGTCTAGAAGAGGCCAGGGCATTCAGATTTTTGCCATCGTGGAAATTCGAAATAGCTGCCAGTTGCACCTTCACAGTGGAGGAACTAGCCCCCTTGCTGAGAAATGCTGGCTAAGAAATCCAACACTGCAGAGACAGGGGCTATAAAAGGATCCAGGTTTCTCTGAGAAGCCCAAACAGAGAAACGCTTCCATTTACTGCGGTAAATCTTCCTAGTGGAAGCCTTATGAGATGCCACCAGAATAGTTTTCACAGAAGACGAAAGACCAGGAGTCCTGGCAACCAAGTGAACTGGAGCAACCAAGCTGTCAGCTTGAGGCTGTCTAGGTTGGGCGGACAGGCGCCCAAGGAATGACAAATGAGATCCGGGCAGGGATCCAGAATGAGACCAGAGGAAGGAGAACAACACTTGACGAGGCCAGAATGGGGCAATGAGGATCACTTTGCACCCCAGTCGACAAGCTTTCTGAAAAAACTTCGGAATGAGTGGTAACAGGGGATAAGTGTACAGTAACCCGGGAGATCAAGCATGGACTAGAGCGTCTCTAGGGGGATATCCCCTGGTGAGGGAATCAGAGCAAAAAACTCGTTGCATTTCACATTGGAAGGAGATGCGAAGAGATTGCAGCAAGGCTCTCCCCACGCAAGGAATACCTCCTCCGCTATCGACTGCTTCAGAGACCACTCATGTGGCATTAGAATAGTCCGATTCAATCTGTCCGCTAAAATGT
The DNA here is from genome assembly GCF_019279795.1 of Protopterus annectens. Taxonomy (NCBI): domain Eukaryota; kingdom Metazoa; phylum Chordata; order Ceratodontiformes; family Protopteridae; genus Protopterus; species Protopterus annectens. Next base: position 1,137,308,660 of record NC_056746.1, read on the forward strand.
TGGAGCGTCCCAGGATGTGCGTTGCAATCAGAAACTGACTGGTGGAGATCGTCCACTCCCACACATGGCTTCGCGCCACACAGGGTAAGATCTGTCCTCCATGTTTGCTGATGTACCAGACAACCGACATGTCTGACTGAATTGCAATAGTCCCCAGAGGAAGAACAGTGTGGAAGGCTTGCAATGCTAAAAGCACTGCTCTCATCTCCAGAACACTGATGTGCAATCTGGTCTCAATCTGGGACCACGTGCTTTGGACCACCCCCCCCCCCCAGATAATGCCCCCCCCCCACCTGAGCTGGGAGGCATCTGTGGTCACTGTACAATCTCCAGGGATTGAAGCCACCAGAGGAGTGACGCCCTGCAGGCTTTGCTTATTTGAACTGGATATTCCATGGGGAGATCTAGCCAAGACCACTGTACGGCTAGAGTCCACTGAAGAACCTGCATGTGAAGACGTGCACAGGGGAGGATAGAGATTGCTGCAGTCAGAGCCCAGGGCTCTGAGAACGTTGCCTATCTTCGGTAACCTGGGGCCAAGAATTATCGACACGTGCCCATAGACTCTGGACCCTGTCTGGAGTTAGAAAGACTTTCAGTCGAAGGGTGTCCAGCCGTGCCCCGATAAAGTCCAAGATCTGTACTGTGTCCAAGAGGGACTTGGAAACACTGACAGTAATCCCTAGCAGGTCTGCAAGATGAAGGAAGGAGTCTCTGGCTTGGCAAAGACACTTGGTGGAAGCAGCAAGGAGACAATAGTCTAGGTAAGGGAATACCTGAATCCCCTGAAACCTCAGGTGAGCCGCTACGACTGCCATTACCTTGGTAAACACCCTGGGGACTGTGGTGAGACCGAAGGGTAGGGCTCTGAACTGGAAATGACTGGCTCCCATCCGGAAGTAAAGGAATCTCCTGGAGCTTCTGTGGTCCTGGAGGTCTATCAAGCACATCCAGTCGCATTCTCGAAGATAAGGTAGAATGGACTGCAGGGTGACCATCCAGAATTTCTGTTAGGTGACAGCTAGGTTTAAGGTTGACAAGTCCAAAATGGGTCTGAGGTCCCCTGTCTTTTTTGGCACTAAAAAGAACCTGAAGTAAGCACCTGACCCGGACTGATCGGAGGGAACTGGTTCAATGGCTCGTTTGTGAAGCTGCTTGGAAATCCCTAGCGCTGCTGTCTCCCTTTGAGTGGATGGGACATCTGGGAGGTGCTTTGGTTGGATAGGAGGGGCAACAAACAGGATGGTGTAGCCTTGGGATATTATTTGAAGCACCCAATGATCTGCAGTTATGGACTCCCACGCCAATGGGTGCAATGATAATCTTCCCCCGACTTCCTCCAGAGTAGGACAGTCGGGCAACCCCTCAGGGCTGCTCCGCAGGCCTGTCAGAGAAGGGCTCCCTAGACCAAAAGTTCCTCGGACCTCCTCTGCCTCTGGGACGGCATCTGTCATGTCCCCCTCTGCCTCTAGAGGACGAGTTGTCCTGAGAGTCCCGGGAAAACTGTGATTTCTGGAACCACATCTTCTTTTGACCTCTCTGACTCCTGGAAAAGGATCTTTGAGGACTAGAGGAAGCGGATTCCGATGGCAGACAAGGTCTTCCTGTCTTTTTCACTCTGGACAAGGGTGTCATGTACAGTCTTCTCAAAAAAGATAAGAACCATCAAAGGGAGCATTCATGAAAGATGCCTTGAAGGGGTCCACAAATTGACACAGTGAGCCAAGCATGTTGCCTGCCTCATAGCTACGCCCGTCCCAGCTGCCCTAGCTGCTGCTCCCGTAGCATGGGAAAGGAGACACATGGACATGTTTGATACTGACTTCAAAGTCAACATTTTCATGGAGAACAGATGCTTGTCCTCCTGCGACAAAGACTCTGGGGGCGACTCAGCTAACTCTGTGACTAGGTCTCACTGCAGTCGCATAACGTGTGCCAAACAGTTCAGCGCTCGGATGGAAAACATCACTAAAAAATATACTCGCTTCCCAAATCGATCCACCGTCCTAGACTCCTTGTCTGGAGGGTGGACTGAGGAACTTTCATGAGCCAGTTCCCTCTTGGTGGCTGCTGTAACCACCATAGCATCCATGGAGGATCCCTTATACCAGGCCTGTCTGTCCAAGGGTGGAGAAAGGATCTTGTCTGGGCATTTAGGTATCGGCTCTATGGTGTCAGGCTCCTTCCATGCCCACATGGTGATAAGATCCACCAAGGGATCCGCCAGCGGGGACATCCAGGACGTAGATGGGCCCATGCCAAAAGCCTCCTGGAACACAATTTCATCCGTAGAAGGTTTTGGGGGTGACCAACCGCCCCTCTGGCAGAGGATCTTCCCTCTGGCGGAGGATCTCCATGATGTCTCCAAAGGAGACATCCTCGGGAAGTGACCTGGGGGAAACCTTCTCCATCTAAATCATGGTCTTCTGTCAAGGACTCAGGGGAGTCCAGGTGCCTCCTTTTGCACATGTGCTTACATGGACTCCCTTCGATGGGACTCTCTGAAGAGGGCTAGTGAGCCACAGGGGGTTCCTTCAGGGGAACCGCCTGGGGTTCCTCTAGCATGGGCTGTCCCTGAGACAAGCTGAAAGGAGTCATAACCGAATCCGAGGGAGTCTGGGCGGAATCCAAGGAAAAAGGCTTGGGTCTCGATCCTTGGGAGAGAACCCTCTCCACGTCGAACGCCGATGGAGAGCGCACCTACTATGCACCCAACAAGGAGTAAAAACTCCCCAGGTCCGCCGTGAGGATTGGGGCCGAGGTTAGGGTAGCCAGAGCTCCGAAGGAACAGCTCGGATCTGACAAAGATGGAGCCGAAGACATCTCCATCCCTTCAGGTCCAACTCCCTGTCCTCTGCCCCAAGATTTGCTCGTATCTGAGGAACTCAATGTAATCACCGGAGTCGAGGTTGGAGGAACCATCGGCACCGAATCCCCAGCTCTGAAGATCCTCAAATCCATAAACCCTGAAACCGCAGGCCGGATTGGGGAAGGAGAAATTGGATGAAAGAAGGGCATGGAGGTCCCCCCTCCAGAAGGAGAGGGTCCTGGCAAGACTCCCATCTGGACTTGGGTCCAAATAAATCTCATCATCCTGTCCATATCCATTTCAGAGAGACACCGAGTCGAGCGCGAGGAAGTGACCAACTCTGATAGGGCTGGTCTCCGAGAAGATCTGGATGAAGGCCTCAGCTCTGAAGGCTCCATCGGCTCCAGGGAGAATCTGGGGGAGTGGAGCCGAGGAGAGACAGGTCTCGATACCTTGGAAGGCAGGCTAGGGAAGGACTCCTGATATGGAGACCGTTTACGGGGCCTATCCCCTTTGTTTTCTCTGTCACTCCTGTCTGTATCTTTTTTCTTCTCTCTCTTTGGCATCCCCTTCAGCAGGTCTAGCGGGAGGGTGAGTTCCAGCCTGCGGGGGGGGGGGGGGCAGGAGCTGCAGAAGCAGAGGCTGAAGAGTCTAGTGTGGAAGCAGGGAGCAGGCCTTTAGCCGCCAGTTTGGCCTTCCTATCCTTCAGGGCCTTCGGATTAAATCCAGCACACACACTGCACTGGACGGATAAATGCGGAATGCCCAGGCAAACAACACAGGGTGTGCCCATCCACGGGTGAAAGCTTACGGCCACACACTGTGCATTTTTCGAACGTAGGTTTAGGCTGATCAGACATTTTACACACATACAGCCACACCTACCAAACCCCAACACACTATGACCACGCACACCTATAAGGAAGGGCCTACACTATAACTACTTCACAAAACTAAAAACTTTTTTTTTAACCGACGAACAAGCGTTTAGGGGGAGGAAAGTGAATTAACTGAGAAAACTCTCACTACACAGAAAGATATACCAAAAAGCACTTACAACAACCCTAAGGCTCAGAGCTACCGAGACCACAATGCTGATGCACGAAGCGGAAAATGAGATCTGGGGGAAGGCAGGAGATGGTTATGGGTAAGGGGGAGGAGCTTGGAGCAGATGCTTGTAAAGGTGCCGGCTCGGATCCGATACGGATCTGAATACCCACAGGTTGCAGAAAAATGAAGTTACCTACTTCAGATAATAGGTTTTATTAATTGTAATTGCTAGCCAATATATTAAGAAGATATGTTCCATCATAGACGTTTGATACAGCTGGACCAGGAATGCTAACATAAATTTATTTTGTACTAAATGAATACAAGATTTTTTTTCAATGCAGTATGCAGTTCAGATGTTGAATTATGGATTAAAGACATATAAGTAGAATTTTCTACCTCAAACCGATAAAAGAGCTAATGGGAGAGTAGTAACTATAGGTATATAATGACCTATTATCTCACTCATCACCTTATACAAGAACAATACACTCACATAGGGCAAGGACAAGGAAGCATTATTGATAATTTTATTGGATCATTAGACATACAGATAGGGTTGGACAAGATCCAACATAACCTACTTAATTGTCTCTTTCACCTATCAGGATAAAATCTGTTATGCTAATTAGTAACCTCAAATAAATACTATTTCTTAAAGCACATCTGGCATAAAGGATCAAATAGGGGTCAAGTGGTACTGTGGTGCAGACTAATGAATGACCTATCTTGGATGGTCTTAGGAATGCACATTAGTTCTAGATTTGTGTGAAAATTCAAATATTCAGTTTGTTAAAGCTTAAAGGTTGCTCTCTTGTATTAGTAAACCAATTCTCATTACTGTTTTATCTGACAGTCTTACACTATTCAAGCTCTTCTAGATATAGGGGTAATATGGGTAGGCACAGGTTAAGTTCTAGAAGGGTTAGACGCTGCTAAGTTAAACTATAACTGTAGATACAATAGAGGAGAGAAGATCAAGGAATTTAAATACTCAAAATCTCACACAAGAAATTGGATAATAGGATTGCAACAATATACAGGATATACTTTGGACATCAGATCAACAACAATGGCTATTCAATTGAATATATTAATACACATATTCGCAAATATCATAACCAGAATGAAATATAGCTCCCAAGGATAGGCTCAATGACAAACAATGATAGTGCCAAATACACTTAAAAAAGTAATTGAATGTGGACAATTAATTTGTGGAATGTGAGGGGACTACAAGACAAGAAAAAAAAAAGAAATTATTGATGCATCTAGTTTATCAGTCTAGGGCTAATATCTTCTTCATACAAGAGATTCACATGCTGGATGATGATTAGAAAGAGGATTCTAATAAGAAGTGGATTAAAACCATCATTGCCTCTGGAGACAGCTCAAACTCGAAGGGGGTTGCTATAAGAGTTAAATAAAATCACTCCAAGATCACATAACTGAATTTAAATCTGGTAAAAACAGTAGATGGTGTTACTTTAAATTATTGAACTCTAACATACCAAAACCAACATTTTTTCTCAACATATATGGTCCATGTTCGAAGCAACAAAGTTTTACCTCTGAAATCCATAATCTATTATGTCAATTTCCAGATCATTATTTCATAATAGGGGGAATGGAATGCAGTGATAGATCCTTACGCTGATCGTTCAAGTAAATTAAACAATCATAATCAAAAACCATCACTTGCCTTAACTGACAATCTCAGACTTCCTTCTTCTTGACCCTATCTCCTTTAGAGAAAACATAAGGAAGGATAACTATTATACATATTATTCTGAATGCCATAATTCCTGGGCTCGACTAGACTTCTTTTTAATTTCAGAAGAATTGCAAAAGGGAAAATAAGATACTTATGTGAACCTAGATACCTATCGGACCATTCTAGAATTATGCTAGATATCAATTGGTGAGACATATTAACTGACATCTAGATATCGTAGATGCAACTGGTCCCTAAATAACCACATTCTTCTTAAATCTGAAGTGGTCAAAGATATTTCTGATACTCTGGCAGAATTAGACAATAACCTTAACACTGACATTCCTCTAGATATACAATGGGCTGCAGTTAAAACAATTAGAGGATACCGGATTCAAAAATCATCGTACTTCCAAAAAATGGGAAAACAAAAAGAGAATCAACTAATCAAGAAACTCAAAGAACTGGAAAAGAAGTTACAAACAACTCAGAACCCTGAATGGCAAAACAAGTTAATAAAACACAAAAAGAAAGTACAGTTGTGTATACTTACCATAAATGCAGATGTTCGTGTGTATTCACTGTTGCAGTCATCACACTTGGGTTATCTGCCTGCAGGTAGCCCTCAGTCGGCCAGAATACCAGAGTCTTAGTATTTCTACGCGAGATGCTTTCGCTTCTTCTGTGACGTCAGGTTGTCAGGGGTATAAAAACAGGCAGCCGATGCCATTAAATCAGTTTTTCTTGCCCCAAATGTCAGGAGCACCCAAATAGGGAGCTAGTATATGGTTTGGAAACCACCACCAGTAAAAAGTAAATACCAATACCATTAGGAATAGCCATAGAAAGGAGAGATAGAAAGATAGAGAAAACCAGGGGGCTGGAGGGAGGAACGGAAAACAGGACTGCAACAGTGAATACACTCGAACATCTACATTTATGGTAAGTGTACACAACTGTACTATGTTCTTCGTGTTTCACTGTTGCAGTCATCACACACTGGTTGATTCCCAAAGCTGAGGAAGAGTGGAGGCAGTCAAGAAGAGTTAGGGCTGGCTAGTAGGCCCTGCAAGACTGCAGTAGCAAATCCTGCCCTGGATTTGAAAAAGATAGGCAAGTGGTAATGCTTGGTGAAGGTGTGTACAGAACTCCAGGTTGTAGCTTGCAGAACATCCCTGTTAGGGACTCCCCTGAGAAATGCTGTAGAGGTAGAAGTAGCCCTAGTGGAATGTGTTCTGACCCCCTCAGGGGTTGGTGTTCCATGGTGCTTGTAGCAGAAATGGATGCAGTGTGCTATCCACTTGGAAATGGTTTGTTTAGAAATGGCCTTGCCCTCTGCCCCTGTTGCAAAACTGACTAGCAGCTGGTCAGATTTTCTAAAAGGCTTTGTCTTATCAAGGTAGAAACTGAGCTGTCTGTGCATGTCCAAAGAGTGCAGGATCCTTTCACCTTTATTCTGGGGGTTAGGGAAGAAGGTTGGCAAATGGATGGATTGGTTTAGGGCCACACTGGACACCACCTTAGGCATAAAGGATGGGTTAGATCTGTGGGAAACCATGTCAGCATGGAAGATGATACAGGGTTCCACAGCCATCAGTGCCTGTAGCTCAGACACTCTTCTAGCTGAAGTGATGGTTAGAAGCAAGACCGTCTTCCAAGAGAGGAACTTTAACTCTGTTGAAGCAGCAGGTTCAAAATGGGGGAGCATGAGCTTTTCCAGTACAAAGTTAAGGTCCCAAACAGGGGTGGGTGCTCTCCTTGAGGGCCTTAAGTTGTTAGCCCCTCTCAGGAACTATTTGATGAGAGGGTGAGAAAATAGAGGTGGCTCAGTATTGTAATGAGCTAAAATGGCAGAGGCATGAATGTTAATGGAGGAGAAGGACAGGCCTCTGTGGAGTAGCTCTGCTAGGTAATCCAGGATTAGAGGTAAGGAGGGCACTGCTGTGTCCTTTCCTTTAGAATGAATCCAAGAACAATATCTTTTCCACTTTGCCGCATATGCTTTCCTAGTACTAGGCCTTCTGGCTTCAAGAATGATGTCCGGCACCTGTTTACTTGCTGGTGGAGTATTCAAGGAATAAGCCAGGCTGCAATATTTAGGGTTTGCAATTGTGGATGCAAAATCTGTCCCTCCTGCTGTGACAGCAGGGTAGGGGTTTAGTGTAGGAGCCAGGGTGGCACTGTTGTCAGTCTGCGCAAGAGTGTGTACCAGTGCTGGCGTGGCCAGTTCGGGGCAATCAGAATTGTCCTTGGCCTGTCTTCTTTTATCTTAAGTAGTACTCTTGAGAAAAGAGGCAGAGGGGGAAAGGCATAGACTGGGAGGTTTTCCCATTGAAAGGATAGGGTATCCACTTTCCAGGCCCTGCTGTGAGGGTTCCTGGTGCAGAATTTGCTTAACTGGTGGTTGTGGGGAGATGCAAAGAGATCCACCTCTGGGGTCCCCACCTCTGGATCAGAAGGTTGAAGGTGCTGGGTTCCAATTTCCACTCATGTGGGTCTAGGAGATTTCTTCTTAAGTCATCTGCCAGTGAATTTGGTTTGCCCGGCAGGAATTGAGCTTGTAGATGGACTTGGTTGTCCAAAGCTGTGTTCCACAGTGTCATGGCTAACCTGCAGAGTGGGTAAGAATGGGTTCCCCCCGTTTGTTTATGTTCCACATAACTGTGGTGTCTGTTTTTATCAGCAGTTGTCTTGGAAGGATTAGGTATCTGAAAGCTGTCAGAGCATTCTGTACAGCTAGCATCTCATTTCTGTCCATGTACAGGAGAATTTGGCTCGGGCTCCAGTGGCCCTGAACGCATTTGCCAGCCATGTGGGCCCCCCATGCATAATCTGATGCGTCTGTGGTCAGGGTTTGGGCGGTGTGGGGTAGAGTAAAATGCAGTCCCTTGTTGTGGTTGCATGCTTCTGCCCACCAAAGGAACTCTGCCCTCAGACAAGGTATGATAGGAATGACTGTTTCCAGGTCCTGAGAATGTTGGCACCAAAGACTTTTTAAGAACCATTGAAGTTTCCTCATATGCAGTCTTGCATATGGAATTAGCAGAATACCTGAGGCCATGAACCCTAGGGCTTGCAGTATTTTTCTTGCAGTTAGCTGGGTTCTGGTGGCCATTTGTTATAAGTAATCTGTCAGATTGACCTGTTTTTCTGAAGTGAGAAATGCCATCTGGGAAGTTGTGTCCAAGCTTGCTCCCAGGAATACAATCTTTTGACTGGGCACCAGTTGTGATTTCTTTTCACTGATGGTGTACCCCAATGAAGTGAGAAGGCTTTTTAAAAATGCCAGGTGCTGAAGCACCAATTCCTGTCTGTCCACCTGAATCAGGCAGTCATCCAAGTATGGGTAAATTTGGATATTTCTCTGCCTGCACTATGCAATGGCTGGAGCCAGACATTTTGTGAATACCCTGGGTGCAATAGATAAGCCAAAGGGAAGTGCGGAGAACTGATAATGCATAGATCCTGCCTTGAAACGTAGATATTTCCTGCATGATTCCCTGATGGGGATGTACAGATAAACTTCTTTTAAGTCTAGGGTGACTAACCAGGCATCCTTGGCTAGCATAAGGAGAAGCTGTTGCAGGGTAAGCATCTTGAATTTTGGGACCACCAGGAATGTATTAAGAATTGAAAGATCCAGGATTGGGCGCCAAGTGCCCTCTTTCCTGGGTACCAGGAATAGTCTGGAGTAGAAACCCCGACCCCTTTGTTCTACTGGAACTGGTTGAATAGCTCTGATGTTGAGCAGGGAAAGAACTTGGTTTTGAGCCTCTGAAGGTTTGGAGGAAGGTCTGGAAACCCGCTTGGGGTTGGCAGTGAATGGAAATAAACTGTGTACCCCTGGGATACAATGTTGAGGACCCATCGGTCCTGAGTGATGGACATCCAGTTTTTGCATGAAGGGCAAGTTTTCCTCCTAGGGGCACAAGCAATTGGGCAGGGCTAGGAAGTAGAGTTGAGATGTCATTGTGAACCTTTTCCATAGGGAGATGGCTTACAACTCCCTGCTTTAGGGGTGGGACAACTCCATTGCTTAGATCTCTGCATACCCGGAGACTGTAGTCTGTTTCCCCTGGGTCTTGGTTGGGAAGGCCTGGAGGGGGCTGGAAAGGACCAGTGTTATGAAGGGCAATGCCTACTGAATCGAGGTGGTTGCACTTGTAAGAATTCTTTAACAGTTTGCATAGATTTAGCTTTTTCTTCCTCCTTTTTAAGAACTTCTTCTGCTTTGGTGCCAAACAAAACGTCCTTATTTAAAGGAGCATCTAGTAATTTGGATTTGACATGATCTGGCAAGGTCTGCTCCTTCAGCCAAGCATGTCTTCTCAGTACAGAGCCAGTAACTGCAGCCCTGCATCATGCTTCTAGGGCATCAAAACCACACTGCAAAGTATGCTTACTAACTTGGTTTGCAGAATGCATAAGCTCTTACAAATCTTTATTTTCTGCACAATCTGGAAATATTACCATTTTTTGTTTAATGAGTTCCATAATATGTTGCTGGTACTTCAGCATGTGAAACTGGCAATTCAATGCCCTGATAGCAAGAGTTGCAGAGGTATATACCTTCTTACCCCATCTGTCTAAAGCTCTGGGGTCCCTGTCCTAAGAGGTAGGATTTTTGGCTGTAGTAGCCTTAACACCTTTAGGTCCCTGGAAAATGATCTCTAGATCAGCAATAGGATTCTTGAAAAGAAACTTGTGGGAATCAGGTACTCAGTAGAACTTGTCAGGTTTCCTAGGGGCCGGAGATAAGGTGTCTGGAGTAAGACTGGATTCCATGAAAACATCATCCACAACATCCAGGATAGGGGGAATAGCTAAAGGCCTGTGCTGAAGTAGCTCTAAAATTCTGAGTCTCTTTTTCGACTGATGATAGTTTTGGCATTCCCAATGGAAATGCTCTCAAAGTATGCAAGGTTTCACCAAAAGAGAAATTCTCTGGAGAGGAGGCAGAGGGAATTGGGCGGCGCAGTGGTGCAGCGGTTAATGCTGTCGCCTCACAGCAAGGAGGTTCTCCGGTTCAATTCTCGGCTGGGGTGCCTTCTGTGTGGAGTTTGCATGTTCTCCCTGTGTTCGCGTGGGTTTCCTCCGGGTATTCCGGTTTCCTCCCACATTCTAAAGACATGCTTCTGGAGCGTTTCTCCCCGGGCCTCCGCTGAAAACAGGATCTGTGGAACCTAGTCGGACTTTCCCGGTCAACAAATGTTAAATAAATAAATAAAATAAAAAAAATAAAATCTGAACCCTCATAGGCAGATGTATGTCCTGATAATCAGAAAGGTCAAAGTCATCAGACTCCTGGTCTGTAGAATCTGAAGGCAACTGAATTCTGTCTCTTTTAGCAGGGGAAGGCTGGCTTCCCCTAATTAGCATTATAAGGTCTTCAGCCATTCTAAGCATTTGTTTTTGTGGCATGGGGGCCTGAGCATGCGCTTTGGTCGTCGGTTTTCAAGGCGTAGTGCATACCCCGGGCCTAAGAAACTCGGTAGTTTTGTCTAAAAAAGAAGTTGTCGGTTTGGTTAGAACATTGCTAGGTCGGAAAACACCCTCCGAAGCCAGGGCCTGCACAGCGGCTCCAGACCCATCCAAGGTAGAGACATCTGCTGGTTCCATAGTTGAAGAAGCATCTCGCGGCATACCAGACTCCGAATGGGTCTCAGCAGAGGCCTGCGAATCCACAGAAGTGGGCATCAGGGGCTGCAAAGGCGCCTCACTGAGTACTGGCGGACTGGCAACTAGCTTAACGGAAGCGTTGGCAGTTTTGGACCTATGCGGTCCGTCTCTGTCTTTATCCTTACGTTTTTTCATAAGATCGGTAGATGGCTTACCGAAGCCATTTCGGAATACGGAGATCGACAGCGAAAGAATTTAGCTACAAAAATAACCCAACGAATGGTTCAGGCGTTAAATAAGGCACAAAACCGACAGCGAGGGACATCGTGGTCTGGGCCTAAAAAGGTGATGCAGCAAGAATGAAAACCTCTGAGGTATTTGCTTTCCACAGGAAAGACAATTGTTAACTTTTTCTGACATCGGTTAGAGCAAGAAAAAAGGATCCCAATGGGGTACTTAGCTTTAGAAGACTTCAGGATTATCAACTCGAAAAATGAAAATTTCAGGTAGCAGCCGACCGGCACTTGCGAACTGCTTCTGCTTCGGGCTCCTCCTTGGCAAGAAAGACTGATGTAATGGCATCGGCTGCCTGTTTTTATACATCTGACGACCTGACGTCATGGAAAAAGCGACAGCATCTGACGCAGAAATAATAAGACTCTGGTATTCAGGCCGACTGAGGGCTACCTGCAGGCAGATAAACCCAAGTGTGATGACTGCAACAGTGAAACACGAAGAACATCTATTTGATCTGCACCAGCGAAATTATTCAATACAAGAATTAAAGTTTATAGCTAAATACTCTGAAGGAATGCAAGTGCCTTCAAGAACACTTGCAAGAATAACAGATAATAAACGAGAAGCCTCTAGAATAACTCTCTTGCAGTACCAGGATAAAATATTTAAAACAGATGAACAAATTTTTAGAGGTATTCCAAAAAATTTATACAGAAATCTATACTACTAATACTCACCAAGCCTTAAGGTATGAAGCTGAAAATTTCTTAAGAAATCTTGAATATCCTAAAATAAATACTACCCAAGAAAGTCTCTTGTCAGCCCCATTTAAACAACAAGAAATAATGGAAATGATCAAAAACTTAAAAACAGGCAGATGGACATATTGCAGAATTTAATAAGACATTCATCTTAAGGATCTCCTCTATAATCTTAAAGGTTTTCGACCATATTAGAACAAATGGGATCACTGATCTTCATTTAAATAGCTCCAAAACAATATTAATACCAAAAAATAAAGTTGATAGAGCTAATCCCCACAACTATAGACCAATTGCCTTGATGAATGTGGATATTAAAATCCTTACCTCCCTACTAGCAGAAAGACTGAAGAAGATTATGCAGTCTATTATCTCGCACGAACAAGCAGGATTTATGGCTAATAGACACACATGGGATAATACCCTAATACTGGACTCTCTGATCCAACTCACCAAAAAGGAAAAAAATCCAAGATATACCCTAGTTCTAGATGCCTGCAAAGCATTTTATAGGGTCGGTTGGAACTTCCTATTTACAACCTTATTTCATTTTAATATCCCCAAAGACTTCATAGATCTCATTGAACCCTTATATAATAACTCGCATACATATTTATATATTAATAGAGCCTGTTCAAATCCAATTAAATTAACCAGCAGAACAAGACAGGGATGTCCACTCTCCCCACTTCCATTCAACCTTTACATTGAACCCTTCTTGTACATTGCACAAAGAACCTTTCATTCAATCCCCAAAATATTGAATTCCAGAATTTTATCTGCATTTGCAGATGATTTAAACATATACTTCGAACTCCCTACCACAGATCTTAACAAAATTATTTCATCAACAAACAAATGCTCAGAAGTTTCAAACTATCAAATTAATCAATCTAAATCACATATATTTCCCATTAACCCCCTAAGTCATAAAGAAGGTTATTTTGATGATTCCCCTTTTAAAACAATATATTACATTAAATACCCTGGAATAAACTACGAGCATAACCGCCAATCCATGTGGCAAAATAATGTGTTTAAAACATGGAATAGTATTGCAGAGTAACTAGACAGATGGAAACTATTAAACCTATCCATAATGTCAAAGGCGCCAATCATAAAAATGAATATCTTACCAAAATTATTATAACACTTTACTGCTACGTCAATGATACCAAACAATTTATTTCGTAAAATAAAGAATTAGCCAGATTCATATGGTATCTCAAAACAGTCTGAATCAACTTTACAAAGTTAATGTACCCTAAAGAAAAAGGGGGACTGGACCTGCCAGACCCTCAGCTCTACTATAAAATTATGAATGCGATCAGACTTATTTTGCTATCAAACTTCTCGAAAAAGAATGAACAGTGAATGCCAACATGGGTAAAGATCTGGAACCAACATGTGCTTGGCAGGAAAGTCAACCCTAAATCCATTCCATACATAGCCTCACCAAATATCAAGAACCTCAAACTAAATGAGACTAACAGCTAGCATAAAGAACTTTCAGGGTTGGATGAAAACCCTAAAACTTGAGAAGGCCCTATCCCTTATTCAACCTATACAACTGAATCCAAATATTAGAATTAATTATGAGATGTTAAATTTAGTGGACTATCCACTAATCAAGGAACATCTATAAATATAAAGACAAACCACTACAAGAACCACAAAAGACTTTAAAGGTGGGAAAGAACTACATTGTCATATTAAGGCAAATTAGGGATATTTTTCCAGTAATAGTTAGTGATCCATCTGTAGACGGAAAAGACTTGATGAAACTCTCAGAAATTTTGGAAAGCCTCATAAATAAAAAGAAAGCAATTTCAAATACATACAAACTTGTGAATTTTTTTATTTATGAAGACACATTACTATTTTCACTTATTGGGATAACAAGGGAAATATAACCTCAAAAGAACAGAAACTTAAAGCTATTAAACATACTATAAATTATTCTCCATTTAAAAAGCTAATAGGTACACAGTTGATGATTAATAATAATGCATACCTCACCCCCTTGAATATAAATAAATTTAACTCTAATACTCCACCAACATGCAAATGCTGCTCTTATCCACACAGGCAGACCTTCTCCATGTCTTGTGGTTTTGTAAATATTCAAAAAATTTGTGGGACTCTCTTAAGATACATTTACAAAAAATGGCTATCACAATTCAAACCTATGTTGGGAATTAGCAATTCTGCATATTACAGACCTAAAACTCACTAAAATACAGATTCATACTTTAGTCACTATATGGTCACTGGTTAAACTATACACATCAAAAAACTGGATTGATCGTACTAAATTGACATGGAAAGGCTTCCAATCTATGGCTATAAATTTCATTTCATCTCAAAAATTAATCATTTTGAATCCCAAGAAAAAAGAAGTTATGTACCTACCATAACGTTCCATGTTAGTTGTCTTCTTCTCGCCTTCTTTCTTGCTGGTTGCTCCGACTCGGCCATCTTCAAAAGCTCGAGAGCTGTTTACTGGTTCGAGGCCACCCCATATCCCATGATGCCTGGTGCTAGATACCCAGATCTCGTTTGGAAGTCTAACTGCAGACATAAGGAAAGGATCCTATCCAGGAATGTATAAAACCTACCAGAGGGGCTACTAGGCAGAAAAGAATAGCCAGAGAAGACTCAGCCAGTGAAAAACCATAAGGAACTCTTCTCGGTCTACAAGGATAGGGGGATGGAGGGTGGGAGGCAAGAAGACAACTAACATGGAACGTTATGGTAGGTACATAACTTCTTTATGTTAAGTTGTCTATCTCGCCTTCATTCTTGCTGGTTGGGACAGCGTCCCTAGCACCTAAAATCCTGGGTGGCTCATCGGAACAAACTCTTCAGAACAGTGGAACCAAAATCAGCTCTGCTCCTGGAAACCACATCCAACTTATGCAAAATGAAAGTATGTGGGTTGGCCCACGTAGCCGCAGCACAAATAGATTCCATGGGCAACCTAGCCTGAAAGGCAACAGAAGTGGCTAAAGCTCTGGTGGAGTGACCTTTTGGTTTAAACAGGCAATTCTTTATTCCTCAGTTGATAGATAAATGTGATGATAGAAGTCAAACACCTGGACAAGGTTACTTTTGAGACTGGAAGACCTTGTTTACCCTCAGCATAAGAAAGGAAAAGTTGGTCTGATTTCCTGATGTCCGTAGTTCTATGCAAATAAAAGCGTAGCTGCCTGTGAACATCTAACTGATGTAATTTATATTCCGCCCTGTTGGAGTTGTCGGGAAAAAACACAGGAAGGTCTATGGACTGATTCAAGTTATTCTCTGAAGAGACCTTAGGAAGGAAGGAAGGATTAGTCCTGAGCGCAACCCTGTCATTGTGGAACACTAGGTATGGAGGACGGGTACAAAGAGCCTGAAGTTCCGAAACTCTTCTGGCTGAAGTAATAGCTACCAGAAAGAGGGTTTTCCAAGATAAAAACTACAAGGAACAAGATGCTGCAGGTTCGAAGGGGGGCAAAATTAGAGAAGCTAAAATCAAATTTAGATCCGACGGAGGTGGAGGATCTCTAACTGGAGGCCTGAGCAGAGTGGTCCCTTTGAGAAAGGCTTTACATAGCTTATGAGACATGATATTATTTTCTGAGAGGCCAATGTGAAAATGTGAAATTGCAGCTAACTGAACTCTAACTGTAGCGGAAGCGAACCCAGAATGAAAGAGTTCTGCAAGAAATTCCAAAATGTGGTGTACAGGGGCTGAAAAGGGGTCTATACTCTTAGCCTCTGCCCAAGAAGAAAAACGTTTCCACTTACTAGCGTAAGTTTTTCTAGTCGTAGACTTGTGCGATAATAAAATAATTTCGCGCACAGAGGGGGAGACATCAGGAAGCCTGGCTAAAGTTGGAAGTGGAGCAACCAAGCAGTGAGCTGGAGAGATTGCAAGGATTGGTGCACAGCCCACCCAATTGATGGATCAGGTGGTCTGGAACTAGGTTCAGAGTCCAAGGTTGCTCGAGAAGATGATGATGCAGGAACGGGAACCATATTTGTCGAGGCCAGTAAGGAGCAATGAGGATCATTTTGCAGCCCAATATGGTAGCTTTCTGTATTAGTTTCAGAATTAGGGGAAATGGAGGGAATGCATAAAGAAGTCCTTGAGGCCAATCGTGGACTAGAGCGTCTCTGGGGGAATGTCCGGGAAGTGGAAGGAGAGAAAAGAAATTGCTGCACTTGCTGTTGAAGGGGGTGGCAAAAAGGTTGCAGCAAGGTTGGCCCCATTTGCGAAATATTTGGTCCGCTACTACTTGATTCAGAGACCACTTGTGAGGCATGAGAATTGCTCTGCTCAGCCTGTCTGCTATGACGTTGGACCTCCCAAGGATGTGCACTGCGATCAGAAACTGTTGGGAAGAGGTCGCCCACTGCCAGAGTCTGAGTGCTTCTCGACATAGGGGGTAGGACTTGGTTCCGCCATGCATGTTGATGTACCACACTACTGACATATTGTACGTTTGAATTGCAATGGTCCCGGTAGGAAGAGAGTTCTGAAGAGCTTGCAACGCTAAAAGCACGGCCCTCATCTCCAAGACGTTTATGTGCAGATGGTACTCGTGAGGTTGCCAGGTGCCTTGGACTGTCCTGCCCTGATAATGTCCCCCCACCCGATCAGGGAGGCATCCGTGGTCACCGTAGCAACTGGAGGGGGAAGTACAAATGGTCTGCCCCGGGGCACTGATGTGGAGACCATCCACCATGCAAGGTGCTTTTTGCATGCTTCTGTGATCATAATCATGTGAGACATGGGAAGCTGCTGGAAGGACCATTTGGTGAAAAGAAGCCACTGGAGAATCCTCATGTGAAAACGAGCTAGAGGAACAAGTATGATCTCTGCTGCCATGAGACCCAGAGTTTGGAGGACAAACCTGGCTTGAATTCTTTTGCATGCTAATAACACCTGTACATGTTGGCGAATCACTAATACCCTGCCTGGTGGAAGGCTCGCTAACATGTCTTTTGTATTTAAATTTGCGCCTATAAAGGTGATAGTCTGACAGGGCGACAATGCAGACTTTTTGAAATATATTGAGATACCTAGTTTGGAGCAAGTCTCGATAGTGTAGTCTCTGGCTCGCAGAAGGTGATGCCTGGTGGAAGCAGTGAGGAGCCAGTCGCCTAGATATGGAAACATCTGGAATCCTTGCCGTCTCAGGTGAGCGGTAACTACTGCCATACATTTGGTGAACACCCTGGGGGCTGTGGTGAGACCAAAGGGCAGAGCTCTGAACTGATAATGGCTGGCTCCCAGCCGGAAGTGAAGGAATCTTCTGGAGCGTCTGTCTATTTTGACGTGGTAGTACGCATCCTGAAGATCTATAGAGCACATCCAATTGTCCTGACCCAGGAAGGGTAAAATGGACTGTAGCGTGACCATCTGAAACTTCGTTCTTTGTACAGACCTGTTCAGTCTGCTGAGATCCAGAATGGGTCTCCAGTCCACTGTCTTTTTTGGTACCAAAAAGAACCTTGAGTAAATTCTGGATCCTTGCTGGTCTGCTGGGACTTGCTGGATGGCCCTTTTTCTTAGCAGTTCTGAAACTTCTTGAACTGCTTGATCCCTTAGATTGGGTGGAACATCTGGAAGGGACTTGTTTAACACTAAGGGAGTGCGAACAAAGGGAATTCTGTAGCCTACGGATGTAACAGACTGTACCCATTTGTCTTGTGTTACATCTTGCCAGGCTCTTGGGTACAGCGATAATCTTCCCCCGACTGCCTCCAGAGGTGGGCAGCCGGGCAACCCTTCAGGGATGCTGGAAGGGCTTCTAAGAGGATGATTCTCTGCTGCCCTGGTTTTGCGGACCCCCTCTGCCACGAGGGTGACATCTATTATTGTTCCCTCCTCTGCCCCTGGATGGGAACTTACCACGTGTGTCCGGCAAGGCTCCCTGGGATTTCCGGAACCACATCTTTCCACTCTTGACCCTTGGGATATGGTCTGGAAGGAGTGGTAAAATGGACTCCCACAGCAGAACTGGGATATGGTCTGGAAGGAGTGGTAAAATGGACTCCCACGGCAGAAAGAGTCTTCCCTTCCTGCTCACACCTGGTAAGGGTGTCCTTCACCTGTGATCCAAACAGAGAGGAACCATCAAAGGGGGTGTTGGTGAAAGACGCTCTGAAAGGTTCTGCAAAGTTACATAGCCGCATCCAAGCGTACCTCCTTAGGGCAACGCCTGTGCCTGCGGCACTACTCGCACCATCAGCTGCATAAGAAATGAGCCTCATGGAGGAGTTCACCACTTAATTAAGAGTCGCCAGCTGGGAGGCTGCCTTAGCCTGGGCCCCCTCAGCTGATGGATCTTGGTGGGTATCTTCAAGCTCTTTAAGGAGATCCCTTTGAAGACTGGTAAAGTAGCACAAATAATTCAGAGACCTCATGGAAAAGGTCGCTGAAGAGAACATCCGCTTCCCATATCTGTCCATCGTCCTGGACTCCTTGTTAGGGGGATGGACAGATGAAGTTTCAGCCAACTCCTTTGTGGCCGCCGCTACCACCATGGCATCAACGGGAACAACTCTGGTCAAAAACGGTTTATCCTGTGGTGCAGTTATGAATTTAGCGGGTCTTCTGGGGGTCGGTTCCACTGTGTCTGGAGCTGACAACGCCTTCAGAGCCACAACAGACATCAGTGGGTCGAAAGGTGGAGACACCCAGGAGGTGGAAGGTCGGGATCCAAACACATCCAGGAATACAGACTCATTCTCGGAAGGGCTTAGGGTAGTCCAGTTTCCCCTCTGCCTATGCATTTCAAGGATGTCTGAGAAGGAGACATCTTCAGAGGGGGATCTCGGGGACCCTTCCGAATCCTCTAAGTCGGTATCTGATGTGACAGACTCAGGGGAATCAACATGCTTCCTCTTGCATTTCCTCTTAAGAGGTGGCTCCTCTGAATGATCAGGGGAGGCCTCGGAAGATGAAGATACACCCAAGGGGATGCCCTGGAGCGTTGGTTCCCCACGCTTGGGGTCTGGAGGAGGGGCAGAGGCAGACGCAGGCACCATAGTGGGAGGAGCTGATGGGGAAGATCGTGGCGCTGACTCAGGGGCCAGCACATTCCTCATGACCTCGAAGGCTTCCCTGCTCGGATGCCGAGAAGGCTCCGGTTCTGAAGAGATCGGAATCCCTCTCCGCACCGAGGGGGACGGCTCCAAAGCCAATGTAGGAGCTGAGCTCACCTGCGCCGAAGCTCCGAGGGGGAGAATACGGTCGGAAAAGGGTCCAATGCCACTTGCCCCCTCGGAGCCGATGAGAGTCTCGGCGCCCAGACCCTTCCAAGGACGGTACCAAGGAAGTGATCGGAGCCAACGACGGAACCGAAGGAGAGGATATCGGTGCAGACGGTTCCACGACTCGAACCCCAGCGGACTCCAGCTCTGAGCTCAAGGGAGGAGTCGGAGGAGGAATAACTGCAGACCTGGACGGAGCAGACACCTGATGAGGAGGGCTGGACAACATTTTTGCTAGGGCCTGCGATTTCAACAGCCTACTGACCACTCTCTCCATGTCGTGAACTGAAAGCCTTGAGGACCGAGAAGAGTGGGAGGACTGATGACTGTGCTCCAACTGGAGCAGAGGAGACCTCGGAGCCGAGCGTATCGAATCCAGGGAGGGAGACCTAGATCTCTTTCAACTCCCTGATGGCTCCAAAGTGAGAGTCGGGACCGACTGGGAGGCAGGAACTGAGGCAGAAGGAACAGCTTCACCCAATGACTGCTCTGAACTGGGAGCCGAAGACTTAGGTGGCTTAGAGGACTTCACGGGCTGAGCCTTAGCCGGCGAGTCCTGCTTAAGTAAACCCCGTAGGATTAACTTATTTTTACTCTCCTGCAGGACTCTTGGGCTGAAGGCATGGCAAACCGAACAAGAGTCCTGCAGGTGCATGGCACCCAGACAATAGACACAAGAAGTGTGACCATCTGTCAGAGACATCTTCTGACAGCATGAGTCACACTTCTTGAATCCAGACACCTTGGTATCCTTGGACATCCCTGAAAAGAAAAGGTGGAACACCAAGAACAATACACAAAAAATAGGATATAATAACTATCACACACACTAATGTTACTACACCCAAAAAACAACCAAAGGAAATACTAACAATATTCTACCTACAAGCTAAACAAAACTAAACTAAACTAGGTAAATACTAATTTTTTTTTTTTTTTTTTAAAGAGAAAAAGGAAAAGGTTAACCTCTAATTTAAACGGCTACCTACGTGGAGAAAGTGAAGGGGGAGGGGGAAACTAACTAAAATGAGTTTTCTGACGGGGGGGGGGATTCAGAAAAGAAATTCTAGGTACAACAAAGATATACTGAGAAAAGTTGTAACTACGACTAACAATCTACACTAACAAACCCTAATAGTTTTTATCAAAATACAGATAAAATAATGAAAATATACGACCTGAGCCAGTAAGTCAACCTCGCAGCAGAAGCGGCAAATGAGATCTAGGTATCTAGCGCCAGGCATCATGGGATATGGGGTGGCCTCGAGCCAGTAAACAGCTCTCGAGCTTTTGAAGATGGCCGAGTCGGAGCCGAGGATTGGCTCCGTACCCCAACCAGCAAGAATGAAGGCGAGATAGACAACTTAACATCATTTATTACCAGAAATTATGGAAGCTACTGTTTGAAAATATCTTATCTGAAAATGGTTTAATGTTAGATTAGAGACACACTGACTATTAGAATCTGGTCATGACAGATAAACCTCTTCATCAAAATGAATATGGAACTAACAGTTTAAGTCTACTACATCGCAGATACACATATAAGAAATGATAGATCTGTTCTTTTCCTCACCTTCCCAAGTTTAGCTTAGCATCAGTATTGTAAATAGTTTACATAGTTTCAGATGATGTTTGTGTAGCAGTATGGAACGGTTTGTTAACTATAATAACGAAATTCTTGTGTAATCAATGTTTCTTATTACATGTATGCTATTGTTTTATATCTCTGCTCTGTTACACAAGTCAAATAAAATGTTTTTGAAAAAAAAAATCCCAGTGAAGTAGAGTTCTTAGGTTTTCTGGGGCAAAGAAGGCAGCATAACCCCTAAACAGGGTAGTTTATCAGCCAGTTGTATAAAGGGAAATCTCAAGAGTGATATCACAACTTGGTTTATAACTGATCACTATTGTTCTGTTTTTGTGACAATCCTGTAGCCAGTTATCTTTCCAAATCTAATAACCTCTCCAAATGTTAGCACTATGTCCTATTCCAAATACCCTAAAAAAAAAAAAAAAAGAGGATCATCAACATACATCGTTGCACCCATGTGGTATCCTTGAGTCGGTAATTCCTAGGTTTGCATGACTAACTCTAGAAATAAAAACGAATAATAGGGATGGAGGGCATCCCTGCCTCATGCCCCTACAAATGGGGAATGGGTCCGACAAACCCAAACCAATCTTAATTCTTGCTGTGGAACTTCCAAAATGACACATCAGTAGTGTAATGAGCGACTCTGGAAACATTATGCACCCAAGAACTTCAAACAGTAAAGTCCAACCCACTCCATCAAATGTCTTTTCTGCATCATATCTAACAAGTGTTAACTTCCTCCCCATTTTACTAGCATTTTCTATAATGAACTCCACTACCAGTAAGCCGTCAAAGGTGATTCTTCCCTTAAACTTCATTTAATTGGGGTAAACAAGCCCTGGTAAGAGAGAGGCAATCCTCTTAGCTTTAATGGCCATAAATATTTGTAAGCACAATTCAATACTGAGATCAGACAGGCTGGTAGGGTATGATCCTTGCCTAGCTTGGGGATTACTGATATCATTGCTTGCCTCCAGGATGGCAGGACTACCCCTGACCTGATGATTCAATTATACATAGCTCCAATTTTAGGTAGTAAGTGTTGTATTTATAATAGGCAAATTTCAATGGGAATCTCATCTCGGCCAGGGCTTTTAACAGTTGCCAAGGATGTGATCACCTTAACCAGCTCCTTTACTGACAACAGTGTGTCAAGCTTACTTATGTCATCTTGAAATCAGGGTAGGCAAGTTCAAGGACTCAAGGTATGTTTTAATTTGTTTAGTGTCTGGGAAAGGCTGTTCTTCAAAATACAGGCCACAAACACCTTCAGTAGAGCATCATGTGACTGAGCATGTGCTTCGTTACTCCATATTTTAATAAGCAAACGAGCTCTGCTGATTGTGACCCAAGACAAAGTGCCAAATGTTTCAAGTTCTTAAGGAGAATTTTCAAAATATTGGAGTTTCACAGCTATATTCATCCTGTGTCATTTTATAATCTAAAGCATCCTCTACTTGTGCTTTTAAGTCTGCTATCTTTTTGTCAAAGTCTTCCACCCCCAACCCCCAATCTTTTCCTGATGGTCTATAAGCAACTGAGTCTCTATACAGCTAAGTCTGTTTTGGAAGACATGGTACTTATCTGTCTCAAAATCTAATTGAAAAATACAGGATCTTTTCCTTACACAATTCCCAAGTCTTCACTAGAGCATGAAAATCTGAATCTAACTTTAAGGGTTTCAAAGAGTGGCTCTGTATATTGTTCTCTTTTACAGAGACAAATTTATGCTCCTAAATCGCAAGGTTTCAGAGGGAGTAAGGCTGATATTTAAAAGTAGTGGGGTATGATCAGAAACAGCAATGGGATAGTATGTCAGACCAGAAATTATTGACAGACTCATTGGTGATTACTGCTTTATCTGTTCTGGAGTAAGAGTTATACCTAGGAGAAAACCAGGTGTATATATTAGAGGGGAGAGACTGAACTAAATGGAAATCCTCCATGCCTATACAAACAAAAAATGGTTTGACATACTTTCCTAGCAAGGGGACCCTGCAAAGGTGAGGTCTCCCACTCAACCTCTGCAAGACTGAATCTAGTGCTCTAGTCACCTCTTCAGACAGAAGTCCCTTCTTGGAATTAAATCTAATCCTGCAAGATTCCCTTAACCTCATGTTGTGAAGTCCCAGGCTGACTGCATAACTAATTATGGTTATTATTTACATTCATCTACCTTGAAACTGCTCATAAATGAAAAACAGTGACAGAAACAATCTCTTGCAAGATCTGCTCAAATCAAGAAAAAAATAGCAGCTATGCAGAAGCAGAAGTTAGGGGGTTACATTACTTAATCATTGATTGGAATGGAAACAACTGCTCAATAAATGAGGGCATAACAAAGTTAAATAACATGGAACTACACTCTACAATCAACTAGATAAAATAAACCTGGAATGACAGAAAATCAATAACAGGCTGTTGACTTGTGTATAGAGATCAGACAAGAGTAGGATAGAAATTGAAACCAACTACAGCTTATTCTGATCACTTGGCAGTAATGGATATGACAGTAAAGATGCTGAAAACAGGTTAGCTTCAGCAGAAGAAAAGTTGGAATTAATGAAAGTCTTGCCAACTGATGCAGAAAACTGAGGAAGAAAACCATTTAAGATCTGTTCGGGTCCCAGAGCAAGAAGTAGGATCAGACTGTGTAGGTTACATGACAGGGAAAACTGTAGATTTGACAAGTATCCTAGTCAAGAAAAGTATGACAGAAATGGTCCACAGACTGTTTACTGCTCAGCACTGAATGGTCAGGATGGCACACTACTATCAGTAGAGAGAAACAAATTCTGGCGGCAATCTGGACCCCAAGAAAAATCATTAAAACCAAAGGAAATCAGAGTATATAATGAGTGGTACTTTCCAAAGAAAGTGTGTGTGTGTGTGTGTGTGTGTGTGTGTGGGGGGGGGGGGGGGCGTTTTTCCCATCAAGACTGCTGTTCCTAAAAATGGAGATTCCATACGATGTACTCTGCCAAGTTAAAAACTTTCCTTCCAGGTGGTTTGTTCATCTTTTTGGATGAAGATCTCTTACCCAAGTTGAAGCAGGCAGTTTCAAGAGTCGGGGTTTCTGCAAGCAAAGAGGAATACCTTGGAGCTGGGGGGGGGGGGGGTTGGTGGCAATAAACACCAAAGCATAGTTGAGCCCTTTCCACTTTTCAAAAGGGTAGAAGAAAAGAAGAAAGTTGTGTTGTCCATAAAGCAAGACATGAGGACTGAAAGCTGAACTGAAGAGTAAACGAAAACTGGCTCTGAGGAAAACTAAGTAGATGGAAGAGAATTAATAGAAAAGGGACTGCAAATAACTGTAGAAACTGGTTTTGTACACACATGTGCAATTTACCTTGGGACTGGACTTTTCTGTGTTACTGACTACAGTGCAACAGGCAAATGTTAAAAATTGCCTGCCTTTGCATTCATGGCTATATTCAACATACAAGACAGAAAAAAAATCATGTTGCTGCTTTAAAATGAACACAGAATGAGTACTTATGGACAAGTTTAAGAGCTCCGATAGTAAACTAACTTTCAGTAGTAGACATTCTCAATTAGGGAAAAAGTCATGTCACAGCCGCTGGCAAAAAGGGTCTCATTAGATTTGTAAATGTTTTAAAAAAAGCAATGGCAATTTTTTTATTTACAGTAAAGAAGAAGCTTCTAAAGCTCTTAAACTGCTTTAAGGAACTTTGCCTTGATCAAGGAAAAGCTCAAATTGTACATTGAATGGCATATGGCTTGTGAGACATTCACCTAATAACTAGATTATGCACATTTACAAAGCTGATGAGTTTTGAGTATGAATAAAGAAAACTTGTAAAAGGTATATCAAGTTGTAGTATTATTTCAAAAGTTGTTATGGAAAATAAATGTGCTTGCAGTAATTTTAAAGAGGAAAGATTTCTATACATCTGGGGAAGGTATAGAAAATAGAAGGGGGGCATAAAATGAGGTAGCAAACCCCAGAATAAAAAATAAAATAAATAAAATTTTCACTGCTTCAGCTATAAAGCTGAATGAAGCTATCTTGGTCCATTGCCATCTCAGAGGCTTTTGCCTTCTACATGAAGTAGATAGAAAAACAGTACATGCAAATAGTTATGCTTGCATCAGAACCATATGCTGTATTGCACTGTATTCTTAAGTATAGAAAGTTTGTTATATTTGCATGTTTCAATTTGAATTTAAGTTGCATAAATCTACAGGCCAAAACCTAATTTGGTCTTGACAGTAGTTGAAACCATTTCTGTTACAACCCTAGATCCTCAGAGTTGAAAAACAAATGTTATGTACTGACCTTAACTATGCATCTGTGGTGTTCATTTTCATTCTTCCTCAACAAATGGGTCTCAAATCCAGCTTGGCCGCATTTCTTTCCGACCCTTGGCTAAGACTCTAGAGCTCCTCCCTTTACCCATAGTGCTCCAGACCCCTATATTACCTCAGATCGAGTTGCTACTCAATCAGAAAAAAGGTGGTTATAGCCCACATAAAAGATGATGACAAAATAGGGGCTCAAACAGGAACTGCGGTTCCAGAATTTCTATCAGATCACTCTCAAAAGAAATGGAAAAGGGTAGGGGGTGGGAGATGAGGAAGAATCAAAATGAACAACACAGATGTATATTTATGGTGAGAACATAACTTTTACATCAGATGTTGCCATTTTCATTCATTCCTCAATGAATGGGACAGAGTCCCCAGCTACGATAACCTTGGGTGGCCCTCACAGAAGGGTGTTCCAGAGTACCTCAGAACCAAAGGCAGCTCTGTTTCTGTAAATTAAATCCAATTTGTAATGAGCAATAAAGGTACGAGCACTGGATGAAGTGGCTGCAGCACAAATATCATGTATAGAAGCTCTGGCCCAGAAAACAGATGAAGTAGCCATAGATCTAGTGAAGTGAGCTTTTGGAGGTCTTAGCAAGTGCAACCCTCATAGTGAATAAACATGAAATACAATCTGTTAACCATTTAGCTGAAGTAAGAAAAGCTCTGTTCATCTAGCACCTTTTTTGCGGCTGCCGCCACAACCATGGCATCCATGGGAATGCCCTTACTCCAATGAAGCCCGTATTTAGCTGGAGCAAGAAATTTATCTGGGCAATGGGAAACTGGTTCCATGGTATCTGGCTCAATTTATGCCCAGCGAGACACCAGATCTATAAAGTCATCTGCCAGAGGGATTGCCAAAGACATAAATGGCCCAGACCTAAAGGCCTCTATGCACAATAACTCCTACTGGGAAGGGGGAGTTGGAAGACCATCCACCTTTCTGGCTGAGGATCTTCAGAATGTCTCCAAAGGAGACATCTTCTGGTGGAGATCCTGGGGAACCTTCCCCTTCACTGAAGTTGGTTTCTTCAGTTAAAGATTCTTGAGGGGAGTCTATATGCCTCCTTTTATACAATCCCTTCCAGGAGACCGCCTCAGTGGATGATCTGGACAGGTATCAGAAGATAGGGGAAGTTCCTGTGTAGGAGCTGCCTGGAAGTTCAAATGGGTCAGCTGTCCCAGAGGGATAGGGTGAAGAGGCTTAGAAAGCAGATCCAAAAGAGGTATGATGGTAGGATCCAAAGAAGCAAGAGTAGAATGTACTCTCACGTGAGAGAAAGCCCGCTCTACCATCTCAAAAGCAGAAGGACCAAGAGAAGGTGTTGTCAGCCTCACAGGAGCAGAAATTCCAGGTGCCGCTAAGCTCCAACCTTGCCAGGACTCCTGCCATGAAGGAGGGAGTCAGACCCGAGGTGTCTACTGCTGAAGCTCTGAGGGGAAGCAACAGCTCTGAAAGTCTCAGAGTCGAAGGCATACCCCCAGATATGGTGCCAAGGCTTCAGCTTTGAGACTAGTCCTGCTTTAGGGGGATCAGTGCTGAATGAGTCAAGGACAAAGTCGGAGTCATAGTTTTCAATGGATCCGGTGCTTCAACTCTCAGGGCTCTCAGATCTGAGGGCTTCAAAATCACTGGACTGATTGGAGGAGGACAGACAATGGAATGGGATATAGGTTGAAGGATCACGGACCAGATGAGAGACAGAGCCACTAAGATAGTACAGTTGTGTATACTTACCATAAATGTAGATATTTGAGTGTATTCACAGTTGCAGTCATTACATTTGGGTAATCTGCTGGCAGGTTGCCCTCAGTCAGCCTGATTAACAAAGTCTTGAATCCTGTCTCGGTTGCTGTCCCTTCTTCCATGACGTCAGGTCGTCAGGGGTATAAAACATGCAGCTGACGCCATTACATCTGTTTTTCTTGCCCCAGATGTCAGGTGCCCCCCCAAATGGGGAGCCAAATATTTAAGTAATTTAAAAAAATAAAAACACAAAAATATACCTCCAAACAAAAGCAAATACCCAAAAAAGCTTTTAAGCATAGCAAAGGAAAGTAGAGGTATAGTAAGAGAAAAACAGGGGGTTGGAGGGAGGGTAACCAGGACTGCAACAGTGAATACACACTAACATCTACATTTATGATAAGTGTACACAACTGTACTATGTCCTTCGTGTTTCACTGCTGCAGTCATTACATTTGGGTAGATTCCCAAAGCTATGGTTGGGAGGATGGATTTATACAGCATTAGGACAAACTATAAGGCCCTGCAGGACAGCAGTGGCAAAGCCAGCTCTGGATTTAGAGAAGAAAGGTACGTGAACGTATGAACTGAGCTCCAGGTAGCAGCTTCTAGAATGTCTCTGGTAGGAACACCTCTGAGAAAGGCTGTAGAAGTAGATGCAGCCCTGGTGGAATGAGATCTGATCCCCTGGGGGATAGCTTTACCATGGTGCATACAGCAGAAACGAATACAATGGCTTATCCATTTGGAAATATTCTGCTTTGAAATAGCCTTTCCCTCTGCCCCTGCAGCAAATGCCACCAGTAGTTCAGATTTTCTTAGAGATTTTGTCCTGTTAAATAAAATCTAAGTTGTCTGTGCACATCCAATGAATGCAGAATCCGCTCCCCCTTGTTCTGGGGATTGGGAAAGAAAGTTGGCAAATGAATGGTCTGATTAACAGCCACAATGGATACCACCTTAGGCATGAAAGATGGATTGGTCCTGAGAGACACCTGTCCGCATGGAAAATAATGAAAGGCTCCACTGCCATAAGAGCCTGCAATTCAGAAATCCTTCTAGCTGAAGTGACTGCTAAAAGGAAAGCTGTTTTCCAGGAGAGAAATTTCAAGTCTGCAGTAGCAGCTGGCTCGAAAGGAGGGAGAGAGTTTTTCCATTACAAAATTGAGGTCCCAGGCAGGGGCTGTAGCTCTCCTGGGTGGTCTTAAGTTTTTGGCCCCTCTGAGATACTGCTTTAGCAGAGGATGAGAGAAGAGGGGAGGTTCTGTGTTGTAATGAGCTGAAATGGCTGAGGCATGGATTTTTATGGAAGAAAAGGACAGGGCCTTGTGAAGCATCTCAGTTAAGTATTGTAAAATCTGAGGAATATTGGGCACTGCTGTGCTTACTCCTTGTGACTGATTCCAGGCACAGAATCATTTCCATTTGCCAGCATAAGATTTTCTAGTACTAGGTCTTCTCGCCTCCAAAATGACATCCATCACAAGTTTGCTGAGGGATGCTAAGTGTGAATTCAGGAGATTAGCCACGCTGCAAGATACAAAGTTTGGAGCTGAGTGTGCAGAATTTGGTTGTTCTGCTGAGACAGTAAGAAAGGTGTCTGAGGTAGATGCCATGGTGGAAAGTGTGACACATTGCATAGGAGTGGGTACCAGTGTTGGGGAGGCCAGTCTGGAGCAATCAGAATCATTTTTGGTTTGTCCTGTTTGATTTTTAGTAGAACTTTGGATAGCAGAGGCAGAGGGGGAAAGGCATAGACTGATAGTTTTTCCAGCTGAATGATAGAGCATCCACTTTCCAGGCTTTTTTGTGATGAGTTCTTGTGCAGAATTTGTCGAACTGATAGTTCTGGGGTGAGGACAAAAGGTCTATGTCTGGACTCCCCCATTTGCGTGTCAACATGTTGAAAATCCATGTTTCCAGTTTCCATTCGTGTGGGTTCATGAGATTTCGGCTTAGTTCGTCTGCCAGAGTGTTCAGCTTTCCTGGCAGGAATTGAGCTTGTAGTTGTATTTGGTAGGTAAAGGCCTTGTTCCACTATGCCATGGCTAGTCTGCAAAGGGGTAGGAGTGTGTACCCCCCGGCTTGTTTATGTACCACATAACTGAGGTGTGGTCCATCTTTATCATTAATTGTCCTGGATGAAGGTAGTCCTGGAAGGCTGTCCGAGCATTCTGTACAGCTAGCATCTCTTTCTGATTGATATGAAGGTGCATTTGATTTGGGCTCCATTTGCCCTGAATGCACTTCCCTGCCAGATAAGCCCCCCAAGCATAGTCTGATGCTTCTGTAGTTAGGGTTTGGGTGGCAGGGGGTGGAGTAAATGGCAGTCCCTTGTTTTGGTGGCAGGCCTCTGCCCACCATAGGAACTCTAGTTGCAGGCAAGGTATGATAGGAATCACTGTTTCCAGCCTGTGACAATGTTGACTCCATAAACTTTTTAAGTACCACTGAAGTTTCCTCGTATGCAGTCTTGCATATGGAATTAGAAAAATGCAGGAGGCCATGAACCCCAAGGCTTGCAAAAATTGTCTTGCAGATAGCAGGGTTTCTGTAGCCACCTGTTTAAAGTAAATTATCAAATAAATTTGCTTTTCTGGCATAAGGTAAGCCATCTGGGCAGTTGTATTCAAGCTTGCACCCAGGAATGTAATTTCTTGAGAGGGTACCAGTTGTGACTTCTTTTCGTTTATGGTGTACCCTAGACAAGTTAGAACCCTTTTTACAAATGCCAGATGTTTTAGAAGAATGTCCTTGTTTTCTGCCTGAATTAGTCAATCGTCCAGGTATGGATATATTTGAATATTTCTTTGCCTGCAAAATGCAATTACTGGAGCCGGGCACTTTGTGAAGACCCTGGGCACAGTAGATAAGCCAAAGGGCAGAGCAGAGAACTGGTAATGCAAGTAGCCTGCTTTGAAGCGGAGGTATCTTCTGCAAGATTCCCTAATTGGGATATGCAGGTAAGCCTCTTAAGTCTAGAGTTACCAACCAGGCATCTTTGCCTAGCATAGGAAGTAACTGTTGAAGAGTCAGCATCTTGAATTTTGGAATGTCCAGAAATGTGTCTCGAATAGATAAGTCCAGAAATGGATGCCATGATTTGTCTTTTCTGGGTACCAAGAAAAGTCTTGAATAGAAACCTTGTCCCTTTTCCTCTTCTGGTACTGGTTGAATAGCCCCCATGTTCATGAGGGACAGTACTTGTTTCTGGGCCTCTGCCCACTGATTTGGGGGCAGGTTTGGCCATCCGTTTGGGATTGGCAACGTGTGGAAATGAAATCTGTATCCCTGGGATACTATATTTAAAACCCATTTGTCCTGGGTTATAAGTTACCAGTTTCTTGCATGAAGTGCCAGTTTTCCCCCCAAAGGGGTGGCTAAAAGTTAAGTGCTTGGCAAGTGTAAAGGGAAGTCATTGAGACCGTTTACCATAGGGAGGTGCCTTACTGCTTCCAGATTTGGAGGTGGAGGCACCCCATTGTTTTGTTCTAAAATTCCCTTGTGACTGAAACCTGGAGCCTTTGGAATGTCTGGGTTTGACTTGAGTGGCTCTCGAAGGAACTGGAAAGGACCAGTTCTTAGTAGGCCAGTGCCTACTAAATCTAGGAGGTTGCACTTGTAAGAAATATTTCACAGTTTGCATAGATTTAGCTTTACCTTCCATCTTTTTTAAAACTTCTTCAGCCTTATTACCAAAGAGACGGTCCTGTTGTAAAGGAGCATCCAACAATTTTGCTTTAACATGATCAGGCAGAGTTTGCTTTTTGAGCCAAGCATGCCTTCTTAGCACAGACCCAGTTACAGCAAGCAGCCCTGCAAGAGGCCTCCAAAGAATCAAAACCACATTGCAAAGTATGTTTTCCAACTTGTTCAGCTGAATGCAATAAATCCTGTAAATCTTTATTTTCCACACAGTCAGGAATTAACATCATTTTCTGTTTAAGCAGTCCCATGACATGCTGTTGATATTTAAGCATAGGAAATTGACAGTTTAAAGCCCTGCTTGCCAAGGTTGTAGAAGTGTAAACCTTCTTACCCCATCTATTCAGAGCCCTGGAATCTCTATCAGAAGGGGTAGGATTTTTGCAGTAGAGGTCTTAATGCCCTTGGGACCCTGAGAAATGGTTTCAGGATCTGCAATAGGATTTTTGAAAAGGAATTTGTGGGAGTCAGGAACCCTGTAGTATATGTCTGGCTTACAAGGAGCCGGAGGCAGAGAATCAGGAGCCATACTAGATTCTGAAAAAAACATAATCAATGTCTAGAACAGGAGGTATAGCCAAAGGCCTATGCTGAGAAAGAAGAAGAAAATCCCTAAGTCTCTTTTTAGATTCAGAGAAATCCTGACCTTCCCAGTGGAAATGTTCCCTTAAGGTATGTAAAGTTTCCCAAAAAGAAAAATCCTCAGGGGGAGAAGCAGAAGGAATGGAATCTCCTGCATCAGAGTCCTCATAAGCGAGTATAGACAAATCCTGTTCATTAGAAGAGTCAGAAGAAATAGAATCCTGGTCAGAAGATTCATAATCAATGTCTTGCCTAGGCCTCTTAGAAGGAGGAAGTTGGCTACCCCTGATCAGAGCAATTAAATATTCAGCCATTTTGATCATTTGTTTTTTAGGCATAGGAGCCTGCACATGTGGCCCAGGCATCGGTTTTCTAGACATAGATTTAGATTTTGGCCTTAGTTTTGAAGATGGCTTCGGTCTAATTTACAAATCAGTAGGCCTGAAAACACCCTCAGAAGCCGGTGCCTGCACAGCGGCTCCAGACCCATCTAAGGTAGAGACATCCACGGGTTCCATAATTGAAGCATCTCGCGGCATACCAGACTCCAAATGGGTCTCAGTAGAGGCCTGCGAATCAGAAGTAGCGGGTATCAGGGGCTGCGAAAGCACCTCACTGAGTACAGGTGAACTGGCGACTGGCTTAGGAGAAGCATCGGCAGTTTTGGACCTCGACGGCCTGTCTTTTTCTTTGCATTTTTTAGGTATTCCGGTAGTTGGATTGCTAACAGACGACATTTCTGGATAAATAAATTGTGAGCCAAAATATTTAGAAGCAAAAATATACCGACATTTAATAGTGCGTTGATTAACTTGAGCACAAAACGGACAGCAAGGAATGTTGTGGTCAGGCCTAGGCAAGGAATACAGTACAAATGAAAATCCTTATGAGGTATTTGCTTTCCACAAGTAATGCAATTATTAACTTTTATTGACATCGGTAAGGAGCAAGAAAAAGTTTCCCCAACGGGGTACTTAGCTTTTTAGTTGAAGACTTCGGTTCTGAAATTCGAAAACGAAAATTTCAGGCGTCGGCCGACTGGCACTTGCGAACTGCTTCTGCTTCAGGCACTGTGCGGCAAGAAAGACTGATGTAATGGCGTTGGCTGCATGTTTTATACCCCTGAAGACCTGACGTCATGGAAGAAGGGACAGCAACCGACGCAGGACCCAAGACTTTGTTAATCAGGCCTACTGAGGGCAACCCGCCAGCAGATTACCCGAATGTAATGACTCCAACAGTGAAACACGAAGAACATCCCCATATGGATCTGAGCTCTGAGGAACTTCCTCATTATCCAATTTACATCTACTTCAGAGAGGCTTTGGGAGGATCTGATAGAAGATGAAGTGGGAGGAGGACAGGACAATCTTTTGTATGTTTCCTTTAAGAATGGAGATTGGAGCCTAGGGGGGAAAAAAAAAAAGGGCTTTGAGGCCAAAGAGACTTCGACATCCCAGATGCTGGATCCAAAAAAGTTAGAACCAAATGCTTTGAATGTTTGGCAAGTCACTACTTTGGAGAAGCAGGTTTAGGAGAGAGACAGGAGAGGGCTTCCTATGCCCCTAGACTTCACAGTAGGGCTTTGAGCCCCTGAGAAGGATGCTGAAGAGGAAGGAGAAGAAGCAGGTAGCAAACCCTTCAGAAATAATTTTGTCTATTGCTTAGGGCCCAAGAATTAAAACCTGCACAGATTTGACAAAGAGTTTCTAGATGGGCTATTCCTAAGCAATAAACGCATTCCCTGTGGGCATCAGAGATGGATCTTATGCCCACAGAAGTGCACTTTTTGAACCCTGTCAGCTTTTTAGCCATCTTAGCACATAAAGAAAAAGGATAAGGAAAAAT
This sequence comes from Protopterus annectens, assembly GCF_019279795.1. NCBI lineage: Eukaryota > Metazoa > Chordata > Ceratodontiformes > Protopteridae > Protopterus > Protopterus annectens. The sequence goes on from NC_056746.1 coordinate 1,137,341,930, forward strand.
AATGCGCTCTCGCTCTTTTTTTTTTAAAGTAGAATACGTAGAAAGGAAAGAAAAACACCAGCAATGGTATTAACTTACAACCTAAAAGCAGGTGAGAAAGTTTTTAACAAAGAAAAAAAACCAAAAATTACCAGCAAAGATAACTAGAAATACCAGATAGTAATGGGTGAGAAGAAAAAAAACACCGGACATGTTAAAAAGAGTAAAGGGAGGATAGGACAGGTTTACAATAAGTATAACCAAGAAAAGCAGAGAAAAATCTAAAATTTTACACAAACAGGCGAATAAATATTCCCAGAGCTTGAAAGCATGTGATCCACGCCTGTACCATAAGAGCGGTAAACGAGATCTGGAGGTAAGCCAGGTGGTCTGAGGCATTGTGGGTAAAGGAGGAACTCTAGAGTTGGATCCAATAGTCTGAAAGAATTGCGGCAGAGTCGGATCCCAACCCCATTCATTCATTTATTAAGGAATGAATAAAAATGACATCAGATTGGGAAGAGGAATTTTGGGGTGAAAGATTTTAAAAGGAAACAGGAAATGAAGGAGATGAAAACAGAAGGATAGTGGGAAGAAACATCACCAATAAGCAAAAATAAGCACTTGGGACCCCCCTTAGGATGGATGTAAACAGAAAAGTACAACATTGTAAGATTTTAATAAATTGGGAACAGATTATCTCAGGGAAACTTCTGAGTTGGGTAGAGTATAAAGTTAGATAAGGGGGCAGAGGTGCCTTAAACAGTTGTCTGGGCAACTGATTACAGTTCTTAAATTAACCTTTCCTTAGTCAAGGAAGATTGCCACCTATTAGTTAAATGGCTAAAGAGAAACGGGACTGAACCACAAGTCCAGAAAGGTGGAGGTTAAGCAATCATACAAATTTTGGTAGGAGTCAGGAAAATAGAGGTGAATACATTTAGACTGGAAAAGATGAGCTTGAACGTTTAAACACAAAGATTACAAAAGAAAGCTGGGCAGAGATGGCTTCTCTGCTGCTAGATCCACAAAGTTCAGAATTCTTTGGATAGCAATGCTTGTAGTATGTTTATACACTTTCTAGGCTGGCAATGATTTTTCTGTGTCCATTCTTATCAAAGATGTAAGGAAGATGACCTGATGGATTGGACACATCTGTTTTGGGTCTATGAAATTCATAATGAATACAGAACATAACTTAGATGATGGTATATGGCCTATGCAACTTAAAAGTTCTAAAATGGACTATTTTCTAGGTAAAAGGGAAACAACTGACAGGTAGATCAGAAATTGCAGTTTAATCTTTTGGCATTAGAAGCAAAAATGGTTGCAACATGTAAATGGAAGCAAGATGCAATACAAACAAAAGATGAACTGATCAAGATAATGCAACAAATCCAAGACTTGGAACAATCAAAGTACCCTAAAGTAAAAAAAAAAAAAATCACTGAATAAATGTGTGACTTGGTCTTTAAAAAAATGGTGCAAAGATACTAAAAAGGTTAAATGTGTTTGATTGATAGGGCTTATTGTTGACTGTTAAAATGCTGCATTTGAAATGTTACAATTAAAAATTAAAAAAACTATTTGCAATATTTATTTCAGTTTGGTATCTCCCCATCCTGTGCAGCCTCATACAAATTACCAAACTCTAGTTTTAGCTTAGTTATATGTATCTTCCTCGTACCTCCTCTTCTTGTCCAAGTCTTATTTAATAAATGAACAGACAGAAGAATGGATCACACACATTTGCTAAGACTGAAAAGCAGAAAAAAAATCCAGTACTGCTTTTAAATCTCATTGTTTACTACTGCCAAAGGACCACACTTTTCTGGGTGTATATCGTATCACTGAAAGATGACATCGCCGAATGACATTTCATTGGAAATATTCACAGAACTCCCCACAACCTCCTGCTTATATATACCAACTCTGAGATCGCACTACAGTGGAGAAATGACAAATCTCTGAATCCCTACTATAATGCGACCTCAGAACAGTTCAACAGATGGCATGTTCAACAAAATGACATTCAAAATGCCTTTTGATGATGTCATCCTTCGATGATATGACAGACCACATTTTCTATATTACGTTTCAGCTCAGTTCTGCATGATATTTTCGCTTACTTCCACTTCTTGTCTAAGTCTTATTAATGATTAGTCAAACAGAAAAAAACAGATCATACACCTCTGATAAGACTGAAAAGCACATAAAAATCCAGCTCTGCTTTTACACCCGATTGTTTAATACTGCCAAAGGCCCTTGTTTTTCTATATCATGAGCAGGTTCATTTTTTTAGCCAGATAAAGCCCAACAGTTAGCACCTTTCCTGTATTACTCACTGTGATATTTCTAAATGGTTATTTGGGTAGAGTTTGTAGGTGGCTGACTAACTCACTTCCTCCTTTTTTTCCCTCAAATCTTTTTTAATTGGTTCCCTGCAATCTCTCACCTTTAAATTTTATAACGCATTCCCCTCTCTTGTGTTTTTGAAATAGTTTGTATTAGTTGTATCCACTGCACAGCAATTTCAGAAACGTTTGGAAGGCTTCCTGCTCTCCTGTCAGTGCAGTCTTCTGCCCAAACACAGTTTCTCTTTCCCATCTTGGAAATGTACACTGTGCATCTTTATTTCTTACACCCTTTCTCTCCTTGTCATTAGTTTGTTAAACGTACCGTTTTACTACTCTTTTCTGAACTCCCTCCCCCTTTAACAATCTTTTTTTTCCCCTAGCTACTCATCTACATGAACAGTAAGTTATGTACTCATCATAACGTTAGATGTATGTAGTCCATCTCACCTCACATTCTTCACCTGTGGGTTCGGATCCGAATATCGGCTCCGACTCGGCCTATTTACTAGCTCGAAAGTCTTTGATTGGCTGGGCTAAGATGGTATCCCACAATACACTGCTCCACATCCCCAGATCTAGTTTGCTGCCAACAGAAGTATAGTATCCATCGCCCAAACACACACACACCCAAAACAATGAGGTCCAACAAATTACCCAAAGGGACTCTGCGATACAAGAAGGACATGGTGATCCTCCAAATCCTCCAGGCCTGAGGGACGGTGGGGGGGGGTAATGAAGAATGTGAGGCGAGATGGACTACATACATCTAACGTTATGGTGAATACATAACTTACTGATGTTATGTAGTCCTATCTCGCCTACATTCTTCACCTGTGGGACAGCGTCTCTAGTACCTACATCCTGGGTGGCTCAATGGAAAATACTCCTGAGCACTGTGGAGCCAAAAGATGATCTGCCCCTGGACACCACATCCAATTTGTAATGGGAAACAAACGTGTGAGGAGAAGCCCACGTTGCAGCTGCACATATCTCATCCATCGATAACCTAGCCTGAAAGGCTGTGGAAGTGGAAACAGCTCTAGTAGAATGTGCTCTGACTGGAAAGGGCAGACTCTTTCACCCTGCCTGATAAATAAATGAGACGCAACCAGCTATCCACCTAGAGATGGTAACCTTGGAAACCGCAGACCCCCAAGTGATTCTCTGAAAATGAAACAAAGAGCTGGTCTGACTTCCGCCAATCTTTAGTCCTATGTAGATAAAAGCGTAGTTGCCTATGAACATCCAACAGATGAAACTGATACTCTGCCTTTTTGGAAAAGTTGGGGAAGAAGACCGGCAGTTCAATGGACTGATTAATATTAGATAAGGAAGCCACCTTGGGAAGAAAGGACGGATTTGGTCTCATAGAGACTATCTTTATGGAATATCAAATATGGGGGCTTGACTGATAGGGCCTGGATTTCTGAGACTCGTCTAGCCGAAGTGATAGCCATCAAAAAGGCAGATTTCCAAGTAAGAAATTTTAAGTCGCAGGAGGCCGCAGGCTCGAAGGGTGGGAGAGTGAGAGCCTGCAGAACGAAATTGAGGTCCCAGGGCATAACAGGTTGAGATACCGGGGGACAAAGTGGAAGAGTGCCTATCAGGAATGCTTTACACAGCCTGTGTGCCATTAAGCTAGGTTCATAAGCTACATGAAAATTTGAAATGGCCGCCAGCTGAACTTTGATGGTGGCTGAGGCAGACCCTTGGTAGAATAAGGCAGACAAATTCCAAAACAGAATCAATGGGGGCTGTGCAGGGGTCAATACCTTTGGACTGGGCCCATATAGAGAACCTTTTCCACTTGCTAGAGTAGATCTTCCTACTGGATGGTTTATGAGAGGACGAAAGAATATGGACCATGTCTGAAGAAAAATTGTGACATCTGACTACGGATGGAAGTGGAGTAGCCAGGCAGTCAGCCGGAGGGTCTCCAGGGAGGGGTGGAGCTGTCCCAACATCTGTGTCAGCAAGTCCGGACGAGGGTCGAGAATCCAAGGAGTATCCACAATGTAAGGTTGAAGGAAGGGGAACCATACTTTTCGAGGCCAGTGTGGCGCGATCAGAATCAATCTGCTTCCCAAGGATAGCGCTTTCTGAATCACCCTTGAGATAAGGGGAAACGGAAGGAAAGCATACAGCAGACCCGAGGGCCAACTGTGCGCAAGTGTCCCTGGGAGATTCCCCCGGTGGGGGGGATCAGCGAGAAGTAGCTGCTGCATTTCGCATTGAGGGGACTGGCAAACAGATCGCAGCAAGACTGACCCCAGCGTCTGAATATGCTGTTCGCCACCCGGCGGTTCAGGGACCACTCGTAGGGCATGAGGATCGCTCTGCTTAGCTTGTCTGCAATCACATTGGTTTTCCCCAGGATGTGCGTTGCCACCAAGGACCGTTGGGAAGCTATCGCCTAATTCCACACTCTCATGGCCTCCCTGCACAGAGGGTAAGATCAGGTTCCTCCTTGCTTGTTGAGATACCACACTACTGACATGTTGTCTGAGTGTATCACAATAGTCCCTAGGAGGAGGACATCCTGAAGAGCCTGCAACACAAAAAGCACTGCCCTCATCTCCAGAACATTTATGTGCAAGTCTATCTCGTGCTCCTGCCACGTGCCTTGGACCATCCTGCTGAGATAATGCCCCCCCCCAACCCTATCCGGGAGGCGTCCGTGGTCACTGTGGCTACCGGGTTGGGTGGTACAAACGGCCTCCCTATATTTATGTTGTTGGTGCATAGCCACCAACTGCGGTCCTGCTTGCATTTGCCTGTGATTAAGATTGGATGGGATAGCGGTAGTCTTTGAAAGGACCATTGGGCGAATAGGAGCCATTGTAGGATTCTCATATGTAACCACACTAACGGGACCATCATGATAGTAGACGCCATTGTCCCCAGTAACTGAAGAATTAGCCTTGCCTTTACACGTGTCAGAGGCATCATCGCACGAACCTGTTGTTGCAACCCTGTGATCCTCTCCAGTAGTAGGAATGCTCTCAATCGAATAGTGTCCAACTCTGCTCCTATAAATGAGACACGCTGTGAGGGTAGCAAGGCAGATTTTTTCCAGTTTATTGTAATGCCTAACTGGTGACATAGATTTATGTTAGTATCTCTGTTTTGAAGGAGTAGATGCTTGGTGGGGGCGGAGAGGAGCCAGTCATCCAGGTAAGGAAACACCTGGAATCCCTGACGTCTCAAGTGAGCCGTCACCACTGCCATGCACTTGGTGAACACCCTGGGGGCTGTGGTGAGACCAAAGGGCAGGGCTCGAAACTGGAAATGCCTGGCTCCCAGCCGGAAGCGTAGATGACATCTGGATACTCTGTCCATTTTGATGTGGTAGTAAGCATCCTTCAGGTCGATGGAGCACATCCATACTTCTTTTCCCAACAATGGGAGAATCGACTGTAGCGTGACCATCCAGAATTTGGACTTGCGTACGTAATGACTGCGTTGGCTGAGATCCAAAATGGGTCTCAGGTCCCCCGTTCTTTTCGGCACCAAAAAGAATCTTGAGTAAGTCCCTAATCCGATCTGGTCTGGGGGGACTGGTTGGATGACTCCTATTTCTAGCAGCTGAGAAACCGCTGATGCTGCTTGATCCCTTTGACTGGGTGGAACGTCTGGGATCCGTTTGACGGGAGGGGGGGTGGAGTAAAATCGGATGGTGTAACCTCCGGCGATTATCCCTAATACCCATCGGTCCTGGGTGATGTTGACCCAGGCTTCCAGATACTGGGAAATTCGACCCCCGACTGGCTATGGAGAAGCACAGTCCGGCACACCCTCAGGAATGAGTATGGGGAACCACGAAAGAAATCGCGCTCCCCAGAATTGCGGGGGGCCCCCTCTGCCTCTGAGGCGACGTCTCCCTGAATACGACCCCCCTCCCTTGCCTCGGGAGGGGGTCTCACCCTGTGCAGCAGGGAAAGACCTTTGTGATTTCTTGAACCACATCTTTCCCCCTCGCTGAGCCTTGGGATAAGGTCTCGACGGGAGGGAAAAACGGACTCCTACAGCAGACAAGGTCTTTCCCTCTTGCTCGCACCTGGTGTGGGTGTCTTTCACTTTGGTCCCGAACAAGGAGGAACCATCAAAGGGGGAATCAGTGAAGGAAGACTTAAAGGCCTCTGCAAAGTGACACAGGCGTAGCCAGGCTTGCCTCCTGAGGGCCACCCCTGAGCTAGCCACCCTACTCGCTCCCTCGGCCGTGTACGAAATCAGTCGCATGGATGAGTTCGTGATGGAGTTGAGGGTAGAGAGCTAAGCGTTGACAGTCTGAGCCACTGCCTCAGGTACGTTACCCGCTACAGTATCGCCTAACTCCTTAAGGAGATCTCTCTGGAGCCACGTGAAATGAGACAAATAATTCAGCGACCGCAAGGTAAAGGTCACTGAAGACAGGGTATGCTTCCCATACCGATCCATAGTCCTAGACTCCTTGTTAGGAGGATGGACCGAAGAGGAAGACTCAGCAACTTCCTTCTGGGTGGCAGCTGCCACCACCATAGCATCTACCGGGACTCCCTTTGTTAAAAATTCTTTCCCTTGGGGAGCGGACAAAAATTTGTTGGGGTGTGGAGGAACAGGCTCCACGGAGTCAGGAGTCTCCCACACCCTCCGACAAATAAGGTTGAGGAGCTCGTCGAAGGGTGGAGACACCCAGGAGGCGGAGGGCTGAGCGCCAAAAGCCTTAAGGAATACTGACTCCTCGGAGGGGGTTTTGGAGGCCCAGTCTCCTCGGTTTCAAAATCTCCAGGATATCAGAGAATGAAACATCTTCAGAGGAAGACTTGGGGGACCCCTCCGATTCCTCGAGGTCAGTATCGGAAGTGAGGGACTCGTCCTCTGAGTCTATGTGCTTCCTCATGCACAATTTCTTTCTGGGGGGGTCCTCAGGCACGGGCTCCGAGGGCCCCCTCAGAAAGAAGGGGACCGCTCGTGGGGGTATCCTTAGGCCCTGGCGCTCTGCTATCCAAGGATAGGTGGGTGTCAGAAGCTCTCGCCGGTGTTGTGGGGAATGGAAGAACCGATCCGAGAGAAGTAGCTGACCTAGCCAGCGCACTCCACATAGCCTCGAAGGCAGGACCTCCCGAATCGGAGGACCGACTGCCTTTCAAGGCTATGACCAGGACCGGTGTCCCCGCAGCTGAGGCACCGAGAGGGAGGCTCAGAACCGAAGGGTGTTCCGAGGCATCCCCTTCGGGCCCGACCGAGGAGACCAGAGTCTCGAACCCTGTGGACGGAACTGACAAGGTCGGAGCCAATGCGGGCACCGATAAACCCCACTGGGGGATCGGAGCCGGCGCAGGAATGTCCCTCGGAGCGGAGCTTACCGGCTCCAATGACAAGGATGCGCTCGGAGGAGGAATAGCAGAAACAACCTTAGCAGCTGGCTCCGGAGCCGACTGGGTAGGAGCCGAGAAAAGCTTGGCCAACACTGGCAACTGTAGGAGCCTCTGCACCACCCTATCTACATCCAAATCGGAAAGCCTGGAGGACTTGGAGGAGATGGATGGAGACCTAGACCTCCTATCTGGAGAACACTGCCTCAAACTTGGCAACCGGCTCCGAACTGGTTCCAGTACGATCGGAGTGGATGCAGACTCAGTCGACACAGCTACCTCCTGCGGCCCTGAAGACAGTGGAGCCAAAGAAGCAGACTCAACAATGGTAATTTTACAAGGTGGCTCCAAAGCAAAAGATGGAGCCGGAGAACTTTTCTTGGATTTGGAGGATTTAGACTTCGACTGGGAGCTGGGAGCCGAACCTAAATCCTCCTCAAAGGACGGTTTTAGCAGTCCCTTTAGGATTAATTTGTTTTTCCTCTCTTGGAGCATCCGAGGACTAAAGGCGTGGCAGAAACTGCACGACTCCTGAAGGTGGATGGCTCCAAGACAGTGAACACAGACCGAGTGTCCATCTGTGATGGACATCTTATAAGCACACTTTGTACACTTTTTAAAGCCCGAGGGCTTATGCTCTTTCTGTTCCTTAGACATTCTAAGCCAACAACCATAGCAGCTGCTACTGACAAAGGGCGGGAAACCGCTAACACAGAGACCAACACAAGTACAACAAACAACCAAGGCACAGGGGAGAACCTCTAATTAAAACGGTTCTCAACTTAAAACTACAACGCACCTAAAAGACAACCAGACAAACCACAATGGAGGACTAGGTCCTCTAACTCAAACGGGCCTAGCCCGAGGGAAGTAAGGGATACCACAACAAACAAACAAAAAACACTCAACTCACAGAACCATAACGCAGCAACAAAGCTATGAACAAACTCTATTTGGATAATAACAATTAGCAAAAATTTTCACAAGAAAATTGGTTTCAGCAATACTTAGCCACAGCCAAGTAGAGACCACGTCCGAGCTCTACAAGCGGCAAACGAGATCTGGGGATGTGGAGCAGTGTATTGTGTGATACCATCTTAGCCCAGCCAATCAAAGACTTTCGAGCTAGTAAATAGGCAGAGTCGGAGCCGATATTCGGCTCCGAACCCACAGGTGAAGAATGTAGGCGAGATAGGACTACATAACATCTGTTTTTTCATTTGTCGCCTGAACTTGCAGTATTTACTTTAGTATGGCATTTCACCATCCTGTGAAGCCACATACAGATTCGCCAAAAAGAAGTTATGTACTTACCATAACGTTCCATGTGAGTTCTTCATCTCACCTTCATTCTTTACTGATGGGTTCAAAACAGATCTCTCAGCTCCGATACGGCCAATTGCAAAGCTCGAAGTCTTCAAATAGCTCGAGGCCAAGTTCCTATCCCATGATGCACCCGTGAATTACCTCAGATCTTGTTTGCTGCATATACTAATATCATATGTCATTCTTTCACTCCCAGAGTAAGGAATACAAGATTTGAGTAACCAAGATGGATCCAGCATCTCGGTCATCTATCAGCCCAGGAGGGGGTAGGAGGGAGGGACATAAGAATGAAGGCGAGATGAACAACTCGCATGGAACGTTATGGTAAGTACATAACTTCTTTATGTGAAGTTGTTCAATCTTGCCATTCATTCTTTACTGATGGGTAGTGTCCCAAGCACCATCAATCTCGGGTGGCTCACGGGAGTATATTTCTCAGGACCGTGGGATCCAAAGGAGGCCCTGTCCCTGGAGGCCTTGTCAACTTTGTAATGAGTGATAAAGGTATGAGGTTTTGACCAAGTGGCTGCTGCACAAATGTTATCAATGGAAAGTCTGGCAGAAAAGGCAGATGTAGAAACAGCTCTGGTTGAGTGAGCTTTAATCTTGTGTTGCAAGGGCATATTGGTTGCTGAAAAGGCAAGGTGATACAATCAGATAACCATTTAGATAGAGTTGTTTTAGCCACTGGTCTCCCTTTCCTGGAGTCTAAGAATGAAACAAAAAGCTGGTCTGATTTCCTGAAATCTTTTGTTCTATCCAAGTAAAATCGGAGCAGTCTGTGAACATCAAGTTTGTGCAGCACATACTCTAAATTGTTAGAATGATTGGGGGAAGACAACTGGCAAATCAATAACTTGGTTGAGATTAGTTTCAGTGCAAACTTTGGGCAAGGATGAGAGATTTGTTCTAAATGATACTCTGTCAGCATGAAATATCAAATAGGGAGGCTTGATGGATAAAGCTTGAAGCTCGGACACTCTGCAGGCAGAAGTAATAGCTACCAGAAAAATAGTCTTCCAAGACAAAAATTTGAGATCACAAGATGAAGCTGGTTCAAATGGCAGGAGAATTATACGTGAAGGCATAAAATTTAGATTCCATGGAGAATAGGGAGATTTCACAGGTGGTCTAATATGAAAAGTCCCTTTGAGAAAGGCTTCGGATAACTTGTGAGGCATGATATTCAACCCTTCAAATCCAAGATGAAAATTAGAAATAGCAGCCAATTGAACTCAAATGGTTGGTGCTGCAGCTCCTTTGAAAATCATAGCCAAGAATTCTAAGATGGAAGCCATAGGGCCTTGGTAAGGATCAATATTATTTTTAGAAGCCCATATAGAACATTTCTTCCATTTGCTAAGATATAGCTTTCTAGTGGAAGATTTATGAGAAGACAAAAGGATCTGTTTTGTTTCATTGGAAAGGTTATGGAACCTGGCTATGATGGCAACTGGAGCAGTCAAGCTGTCAGCTTCAGGGACTGCAGACAGGGATGAAGGTCCCCCGATGGGTGCGTTAGAAAGTCTGGAATTGGGTCCAGAATGCAAAGTTCCTCCAAAAGATGAAGTTGAAGGAAGGGGAACCAAATCTGACGAGGCCAATGAGGGGCTATAAGAATGATGGTCCTTCCCAGGGATTTTGCTTTCTGTAGAACCTTGGGTATCAACGGGATTGGTGGAAATGCATAGAGGAGACCAGGAGGCCAATCGTGTAAGAGTGCGTCCCTTGGGGCTTCTCCCAGAGGGAGGATCAGGGCAAAGTAGCTTCTGCATTTCATGTTCATGTGACTGGCAAAAAGGTCACAGCACGGCTGGCCCCACCTGCGGAATATTCTGTCCGCAATTTCTTTCTTGAGGGACCACTCGTGGGGCAACAAGAATGCCCGGCTCAGTTTGTCTATCACGTTGGATCTTCCCGGGATGTGCATTGCCAACAGAAAGCACTGGGTGGAAATAGCCCACTGCTAAACTCTGAGAGCCTCGCGACAAAGGGGGGTAAGACCTGGTTCCTCCTTGTTTGTTCAAATACCAGATCACAGACATGTCTGTCTGAATCATAATCGTACCCAGAGGAAGACAGAGTCCTGAAAGTACTGCAACGCCAAAAGTACTGCTCTCATCTCTAGGACATTGATATGCAGATGCGTCTCCTGATCGGTCCATGTGCCTTGGGCAGTCTTTCCCTGAAAATGCCCCCCCCACCCTATCAGGGAAGCGTCCGTGGTCACTGTGGCCGCTGGAGGGGGTAGCACAAATGGGCGTCCCATCGTGACATGGGGAGGTCAACCACCACTGAAGGTCCTTCTTGCAAGAATTTGTGATCATTATGGTGTTATTCATGGGGAGCTCTTGGTAGGACCATTGAGTGAACAGCCATTGATGTACCCGCATCTGCATACGAGCTAGTGGCATGGCTAGAATAGCTGCTGCCATCATGCCTAATACTTTCAAAACTTCCAATGCTGGTGCTTTGTCTTTTGATATCAGGATGCTGACATGTTGACGAAGAGGAGAGACTCTTTCTATTGGAAGCCTTAGTATGGTGGTGGTGGTGTCCAACTCTGCCCCGATAAAGGCAATATGCTGCGATGGCGACAAGGCAGATTTTTCTGAGTTGATTGTAATGCCCAGATGATTGCAGAGTGACAGAGTGGACTCCCTGGCCTGAATGAGTTGATGCCTGGTGGTGGTGGTAAGGTACGGAAACATCTGGAATCCTAGACACCTCAGGTGAGCCGTGACCACTGCCATGCATTTGGTGAACACTTTGGGGGCTGTAGTTAGACCAAAGGGCAGAGCTCGAAACTGGTAATGACTGGCTCCCAGTAGGAAGCGCAGGTGATCCCTGGATGGCCTGGCCATTTTTATGTGGTGTACGCATCCTTGAGATCTATTGAGCACATCCAGTTGCCTTTCCCTAGAAAGGGAAGTATAGACTGATGCAGGACCATCCGAACTTCTCTTGCTTTACGTATTGGTTCAGTCTGTTGAGGTCCAATATGGGTCTCCAGTCCCCCATCTTCTTTGGAACCAAAAGGTATCTTGAGGAAGTTCTGGATCCTGTCTGGTCTGCTGGGACTGATTGGATGACTCTTTCTTAGCAAAGTTTGGACCTCTATTGTTGCCTGTTCCCTGTAACTGGGTGGAACATCTGGGATGCTTCTTATGATTGGGGGGGATGAGGTGAATGGAATGAAATACCCTCTGGAAATGATACTTCGTACCCAGCTATCTTTTGTTATTTTGAGCCAGGCGTCCGGGTACAAAGATAAGCGTTCCCCGACTGTCTCCAGAGCAGGACAGTCGGGCCTCCTCTCAGGAGCACTGGTAGGGCTCCCCAGAGAAGTGATCTCTGTTACCCTAGTGTTGCGGATCTCCTCTGCCACGAGGGGAGAGCCTTCCATTATTACCCCTCCTCTGCCCCTGGAGGGGGGTTCACCACGTGTGTCCTGAAAGGCTCTTTGGGCTTTTCAGAACCAATTTTTTCCTCCTCTTTGACCTTTAAGGTAGGGTCGGGTAGGGGTGGAAAAATGGACTCCAACAGCAGACAAGAGTCTTTCCATCCTGTTCACACCTGGTTAAGGTTTCCTTCACTTTAGGCCCGAAAAGGGACGAGCCATCAAAGGGAGTGTTCACAGAGGATTACTTGAAGGGCTCTGCAAAGGAACACAAGCACATCCAGGAATGTCTCCTAAGAGCAACTGCTGTACCCGCTGCCCTACTCGTTCCATCAGCTGCATAGGATAGGGGGTGCATGGGTGAGCTGACAATAGAATTCAAGGTAGCAAGCTGGGTAGCAACTTTGTCAGAAGCTCCTGCAGCTTGAAGAGTATCTCCCAACTCCTTAAGGAGATCTCTCTGCAACCTAGTAAAATGGGTTAAATAGTTCAGCGGAGAGCAAAAGTCGCTGAACTAAACATGCACTTCCCATATCTATCCATAATCCTGGAGTCTCTGTTAGGAGGAAGGATAGACTAGGAAGTCTTGGGCATTTCCTTCTTGGTGGCTGCCACTGCCACCACCATGGCATCAACCGGAACACCTTTAGTTAAGAATGTTTTGTCAAGTGGGGCAGAAATTAATTTATTAGGCCTCCTTGGGACAGGCTCCATAGTATCCGGAGACTCCCATGCCCTTCGTGAGACCAGCTGCATCAGCTCATCAAAGGGCTTAGACCCAAAAGTCTTCCGGAGAACTGACATCCTCAGTAGGGCTTTTGGACTGCCAGTCACCCCTTTGCCCAAGGATCTTAAGTATCTCAGCGAAGGAGATATCCTCAGAGGGGGACTGTGGGGACCATTCTGACTCATCTAAAGCAGTATCCGATGTAAGAGACCCTTGTGGGGAGTCTAGGTGCTTCCTTTTACACAATCTCTTCTTGGGAACCTCATCAGTGGGAGCCTCTGGTGATGTCTCAGAAGAGCAGGGGCCACCCATTGGGGCTTCCTGAGACTCTGCGTCTCTCTGCTTGGTCAGGATATGTGAGGCAGAAGCAGACACAGGCACTTTAGGGGAGGAGGAAGGCAGAGCAGAGGTAGAGGATGTCCTAGGAGACATGACTCTCCTCATGGCATCGAAAGCACCTCAGCTCCGATGTGAGGGAGCCGTCGGATCCAAAGAAACCGTCGATGCCCCTGCACCAGAACAGTGGGCTCTGAGCCCGAGATAGGAGCTGAACTCATCCGAGCAGAGGCCCTGAGAGGCAAAGTCGGAACCAACAAGTCAGTCCGACTATCCTCCCTGAACCCGACCAGAGAGTGTCGGCTCCTAGAGTCCTCGATAGGCACTGAGGACATCAGAGTACACAGAGCCAAAGACACTGGAGCAGGCGTCAGCTCTGAGGGCTCCACTAACATCAGGTCTGCCTCCTCCGGCTCCAAAGGATCAGCATGGCTCGGAGGAGGAATAGTAAGAGTCGGTGCAATGGTCTTCGGCTCCGAAGCCGTTTGGGTCATCAAGGCCGATACCAATTTGGCTACTGCCAGTGGCAACAGCTTCTATACTACACGATCCACATCCAGATCAGACAGGCTATTAGATGAGCGAGAGGATGGTACCGAAGGTGGTACCGACTGGAGAAGAGGACTCTTCTGTACTTCGGAGACCGGCTCCAAGACTGGGGACCGGCTCCAAAAGGAAAAGACTGTCGGCTCCGAGGCAGTGGAGCCGAAGTAGATTTCTTCGATTTTTTTTGAGTCCAAAGTCTTGGAAGACTTTGAAGATCTACTGGGACCATCCTGGTCACTCAAAGCTTCCTGAAATGAAGGCTTCAGCAAACCTCTATCGATCGGTTTCCTCTTCTGAATTTCCTGCAGGACCCTAGAGGAGAAGGAATGACAAACGGCACAACTGTCTTGCAAATGCAGAGTTCCTAGAAAATAAACAGAGTTAACGTGGCTGTCTGTAACTGACATTTTCTGGCCACACTTTGGGCACTTTTTGAACCCAGACTTAGGGTGCTCAGCTTGTTCAGCCATAGCACTGTTAGAAAAAATTTACTGTTACCACAAAAAAAACAATAACAGCAATTTTTCACAATAGAACAATAACACACCAGCCTTAATAAAAGCAGGCTAAATAACACACACACTATATATATATATATATATATATATATATATATATATATATATATATATATATAGATATGTGTGTGATTTCACACAAGCAGACTATACAACAGATAGCTGCTGAGAAACAACAACCTTATCTAATAATAAAGATCACACAGTAAATCTAAGTTACTAAAACTATTTAAGAAATGTGACAAAGGTCACTGAATAACACAGCAAGCTGAAAAAAGGAAACAATACCCTATCTATATTATCTGAGATTAACTGTACTAAGCCTTATCTAAAAAAAATGAAGGCTAAACAGACCACACCAAGAAGGAAAACTACTAACTAGGCCTAAAAGAGGCCAACTAAAATTATATCAAAAACAGTAAATGGGAAGGGGAAAACACACTGAAAAGCTATAGGAGCTTTATTAAATATCCTAACTATCTAAATATACTAACTAGCAAAAATACTTTAAAAGATTTTAATGAAAAATTTGCGTATCTGGCCAGAGCTAAATCAGAACCACCGATCTGTTGCATGGGCAAACTAGATTTGGGGTAATTCACAGGTGCATCATGGGATAGGGACTTGGCCTCGAGCTATTTGAAAACCTCGAGCTTTGCAACTGGCCCTATCGGAGCCAAGGGGTCAGCTCCAAACCCATCAGTAAAGAATGAACGGCGAGATTGAACAACTTCACATCTCTAGTTAGTAGCTATTTAGACAGAAAAAAAATATTACAAGAAATATTAAATATCCAGCTGCTCTGAATTGTATTCATAAAATGTTGCTTTAATGTGGATACCTTGTACTGCATTTTGCCAATTGTCTTCTTGCTTCTTTTAGTTGTTCCACAAGTTCTGTACACTGGGAAATTTATGTTTTGTGTAGGCTATTTTATTTTACTTTGGACTTTCTCTGATTATGCTCTCACTTTTCTCTGCACAGGTTTCAGCTCAGTTCTGCATGATAACCTCCACTTAACTCTGCTTCTTGTTCAAGTCTTACTTAATCATTGGTCAGACAGAAGGACAGATCCTATACAAAGTCTGAAAGGATCCTTAAACATCCACCCCCTGCTTTTACACCTGATTGTTTGTTTAAAACTCCCAAAGTACCTTGTTTTTCTATATTACAATACTTTTTTTTCTGGAGTTATACAACAAATCTTTTAAAACACAGTTAAAGCTAACAATGGTTGGAGTTTGTGGGTGGCTGCTTAAACCCCCACCTTTTTTTTCATTTTTCTCAACCCCTTTTACTCAGTTCCCTGAAATTTCTCACGTTTAGGCTTTATAAAGTATCCCACTCTTCTGTGGTTTTTGACAGTTTTCTGCTAGATGCATCCACTGCACAGCAATTTCAAAAGAAAAAAATCTAGCTTTGGAAGGCTTCCTACTCCCCTGTTGCTGCTGAGTTTTCTGTACATTTACAGACTGACTCACGCATGCAGTAGTGAGTTTTTCTACCCAATTCGCTCCCCTCCTAATTCCAACAACCCAGCCACCCCCCAAACACAAGCTTTTATCCATTCTACTCCCTCCAATTTTTGCTTACATCATAACTGCAGTTTAAAGAAGCACAGCATATAGCTACAGAAGCAAACAAATGCCCCCTGCCACTACCCTTCCGTCTTTTATAATCAGTGCCTGTCAAGCACAATCTTAACCCTCACCCCATCTCTCAAGCTTTTCAGACTTTACTTGTCCACCATAAAAAAAAAGAGTTTCATCACTTTTCAAATGTCCTACCATCTTTTAATCTCAACATAAACTCTCCAGCTGTCCAATCACAACAAACAGGGTTGCTTCACTTACCAAGGGGAAATACACCCCTCATGCATCTCTCAGTAATTTCCATTCAACTTCCCTAGTCATATACCAAAAATTTTCACATCCCCAAACCTATCCCCTACCTTACACACTTTTCATTGCACATCACATCTACTCTCACTTGCTTATACTAACAACTCATCCCTTAGAAGACACTCCCTTAAATTATTCAGATTACTCTATAAGCTCACCCTGAAAACACTGCTTATCCTATGCAGCAACACTGAACCTAACCCTGACCCATCTCTTTCATCTTGTGACTTACCACCCACAGTATCAAGAACAAAATGGACCAGATAAACATTTAACATCCCATTGCCTTGAGCTCATAGCTGTAACAGAATTGTTGCTCAAGCCCACTGATCCTTCCCATCCACCACTTCTTCCCTGGGTACAAATATTACCTTGATGGGAGACCTAGTTCTAGAACTGGCAGTGGAATACTACTACTTTTTAAATCTAATTTAAATGTCCGACTCTTAGCACAAACCAACACTACTTCAGACTCTCTTCCAGACTGGCTACTTCTCCATGTGCCCTCTCTTAACAACGTTCCTTCTCATTTTGTGCCACTTACCCCTCTTCCTCTACCCTCCTTGGGGACTTTAATCTCAACCTTCTTGGCCCTAAACAAAACAATATCTTGGAAATCCTTAATGACTTCAAATTCACAACTGGTCGCTAAACCAACAGATCAAACCTAACCTCTTCTCATCACTCACGTTTTAATACTTTTACTGAATTACCAGTTATGACATAGGCAAACACACATTTATATAAAACAACCAATATTAGTGTTCCAAGTTACAAACATCATACATCACATATATTTGCTTAACTATCATCAACCCAACATCACACAAATTTCTCTATTACTACCATCCCTTAAATCTCACGCTTCCTCCAGAACATTTTTTGCATGCAACATTCCCACAATTTCCAATTTTACCTTTGCAAGTTGCTCCTACCCTTTTCCAAGATCCCACCTTCAGTTTTGTCTTGGTTACAATATTCAACACTTCCAAGTCAGTTTATTTAGACATGGATTTTCATTTTCTAGTAATTGCTTTAAGGCAGCCACCAGAATTAAACTTAAAGCCTTATTATGTCTAGGCTAGGCAGTTCAGATCCTGCATCCCACCTCATAAAAAAATTTCCTTGGTTCCACCCATTTGCTCACCCAATATTTCTGGAGTATTCTGTAGGGCATTTTTTAAATCTGTCAACTCATAACACCCCCAAAACATATGTTCTCATTTGCCTCTTTCTTCCCCATCACAACTTGGGAAAAACTCTCAGGAGTCTGCTTTGGATATGAAAATACCTATGCAAACACTTCCAAGCAGAATTCCTAAATCTTCTAGACTTTTTTACATGCTTGGTAGCCATACACAAGTCCTCCCATTGTTTCTTTGTGAACTACTTATCAATCTTTCTTCCCAAGCTTTTCTAACCTCATCTGCTTCCCTATAGTTATTGTGCAATATTTATATTTCTCACCGATTACTCATTTTTAGCAGCAGCTTCTGTTCTAGATTCAACTAAAAACTCTACCAGAGCAGTTACTTTATTTAGGATTCAATTTTCCTCTCTTTGCCTATACTCGGATATCAGTCCCAGACAGGGAAGAGAGAGTCTCTAGCCTCAAGTTCAAATGCCTTCTTGGCCTCTTTCAATTCCATTACCCTTCCCTCTCTAGTTATTTGTTTCCGATAACTTGGCTCTTATGCCAGTTTTTTTCCCAGTAAATTCCAACCCCCTTTTGCCTATTCTCTGTACCCCTAAATGCAGTCATCCCTATTAACAAAATCTCCTTTCTCCATTCTCATGTTGACTTAGGACTTGAAACACTTTCTGCTATTTTTTGAATACAATATTATGCATGGATGTTGTCATTCTCTCCTTAAGAAACTGCATCTAAAATCCCAATATCTTATTTCTTGAATTTCCCAGTTTCACCATCACTCCTTTCCACTTTAAATTACAGCTGTCTGTTTGTTATACAAATGAGCCTTACATGTGTAACTCTAAAATGTTGTTGTGTCTTTCAGTCTCCGGTCCGCTAATGACTGGCAGTAGATTTTTACGTGCCGAGTTGCTGGCTCTGACGCACAACCTTCAACGAAGGTACGCCCATTCACGCATGTCTCCACACAGCAGACGCTCTAGCTGAGAATCGAACAGGACAACGTCTTACTGTGAGGCGACAACACTACTGCAGCACCACCACCACAGTTAAATGTGTAACGCTAAAATATTTCTACAAATTAGGTAACCCTAAACCACTTTGTCTATTCGAAGGATCAACTTACCCCATTTGACCCAAACCCTCTTCCCCTCCTAGATAAAATCCTTCAACTCTTTATTAACTACTGTCTACACATTCTCCTCCAGTTGATAAAAAATATGCCTGACCTATATATAAAACTAAAGGGACTTAAAATGTTTTCACTGCTTAAATCTTGCTAGCCACACTCATAAACAAGAGCTTCCAGTTAGTTGGTTTTCACATCTTTTGTTCAATCTCTTCCACATATCCTTAGCTGCCATAATAGAATCCATTTTAATCCACAGTCCTAAACACTTCATTTTATTATGTCCCCATAAATATGGGTACTGTTGGACCAACTCAAGTGGATACATAGTTTACAGCTATAGCTTTTGTTTTACCTTCATTAACTTTATATTCCAAAAAAACTTGAAACTGTCTAAAGATGTTCCACAACACTGATATGTCCTTTTCTGGCTTTATCAGGTGCAAAATAATATTGTCTGCAAATAAATTAAACTTTTCTTGATTACATACCAATTATATCACTGAATTTCTGAGCACCTTACCTTTTTTTTGCAAATGGCTCTAAATATAAAACAAATAAAGAGGAAAGAGGGCACCTCTACCAGGTTCCTCTGTTCAACCAAGTAGTCTGCAGGGAATTTTTAAAATCTGAAAACTCATTATACTCCCAAAAATTATGTTCCAAATTATATTTTTCTTCCTTCCCTATCACATCTCCAACATTTGCAATCTACTGGAGGAAAAATTCTTTGGATTCCGCTTGGGGTATAAAAATGCCTATGCAAATGCTTCTAAGCAAAACTCCTACAGCTTCTAGACTTTGTTGCACATTTGGTAGCCATACATACACCTCCCAATGTTTCTTTGTGTATCACTTATCCAATCTCTCTTTTCAATCCTTTCTAACCTCCTCCCAATTGATTCCTATAATTATGTTATATCCTATATGCCCTATTAATTATCCCTTAACAGTAACTTCTGTTCTAGATTCAACTAAAAACTCTAGAGGCACTTGTATTCCACTTAGGATCATCCTCTTCCTTTCTATTTCCCTATACTCTGATATCAATGCGTGATAGGGAAGACTGTCTCTAGCCTGCAGTCTAAATGTATTCTTGGCCCCTTCCCATTCTATTACCTTTCCCTCTCTAACTGGGTACTGGACGTTTTGACCCCACCTATTCGCCCCCAGATAGTTGGACCCGTAATTTAGATTTCCATTGTGAATTGTTCAAAGCAATGTTTCCAATTTGAATCATATTTAAAGGACTTCTAGCTTTCTTCTTTACCACACCTTGTTTACCATTAGTGGAACACATTAAAAATTATGTATCTGGTGGCCTAAATCATGTATGTCACTTAGTACTCTGCCTCTTTTCTGTAATTCATTAACTACCTAATACTATCTTCTTGGTATGTCACTCTTGTTTTGCCTACATTATTTTGAACTGAGCAGTGATGAGTAAAGCTGATCCCCTAGAAGATTCTGAATTTTGAGTTATTAGGGCCTGAAGATTTCAGAAGGGTAATCATATCTTTGACTGCATCAGGATGCCTGTGTTAGTGGAGTGTGCTCGTTAGTGCTCTTGCTCTGCATATACAGTTGAAATCTTCTTCCCATGTCGGCTGATTTTAAAGACCGAATAATGAATTTTTGTGCAGCAAATTTGGAGCTGAGCTCTGCTGCACTCCAGTTAACATGTCTGCAGAACTTGTTTATCGAGATTAAGTGTGTTTGCCTCTAGCATAACTTTAAACCTCTTAAAATAATAAGAGTTAGTATTCATTTTAGTAATACAGTTTAAAGTAAACATCTTGGTTTATAAGGCCAATCAGGGCTGAGTTTATACTGTAAGTGCTGCTTTATATAACACTGGTCGAAGCTTGGCACCAAACAGTGTTCTGTTTTTTGTTACGGACATTGTGCTTCACAGCAATACAAACACACCCCTGACCTATTCAACCCCAGATGGTTGGACCCACGTAAAAAAATGAACGGTAGTAAAGCAAAAGCACGTCAGAACATAAATACAAAAGAAAGATTGTTTAAACATTCTTAAAAATGTTTAAATAGTCTTTCTTCTGTAATAATGTGCATCAACTACTATTACATTACAAAAAATAACTATTTAAATAAATATAATTAAAAAAACAAACCTGTATATTCTTACATTCCAGTCTATTTTTATTTTTGTTCCGATAAGCTTTTGCTTCACTTAGGATGTTCCGATGTGATTTACTTTTACAATGCTTTCTTTGGCATTTAAATTGAAAGCAGACATAGAGCTACACATTAAGAAACAGTGAAAACACTTAAATATGAGTGTGCTTTTTGAGAAAGAGAGATCATTATATAGAGAGAATGACTAGCTGAGGATCTAGTGGAGAAGCAGTTTAGAGTAATGCTCGGCTACACTTAGGTGAACTGCCATGAGTTTCTTTCCAAAAAAATCTTGCATTCAAACCACCGTGAAAAACTTTTCAAAAGCAAACTTCACGTTACTTAAGACTGAGGTGGAAAGGTTCACAGCCCCCATGCTAAAGGACAACGCTGTCCAAGCTGCTGAATCCCTTACAAAGGCACTCTATGAGCACCTGCAAGAATGCATGGATCGTGCTATCCCAAGAAAAACCAAGACTTACTCTTCCAAGAAAAGGAAACCAGTGTGGTGGACCCCTGCCATAAACAAGCTATACAATAAAAGGAGGAAACTAGTACAGAAGAGAGTAAAATCCCAAGAAGGAAAGACATCCCTGATCAGTATCAGCAAGAAACTATGATCCCTCATAAAATCATCCAAGGCGAGCTTTGAAAGAAACATTGCCAAGGATTCCAAAGATAACCACAAAGCGTTCTTTAGCTATGTCAAGAACCTAAGTGGAAACTCTCAGATCTGCTCTGAGTTAGTGCAGAATGGCACAAAATACACTGAATCGACTGATATTGCCAACATTCTGGCAGAAGGTTTAGTGCAAACTTCACCCCCTCCTCTGCCCCTAAAGGGCCTAAACCATACCAGAAGAATGTAGAGCCCCGGCAATCACTGACACACAGGTTAAAACAGCCCTATCCAAAGCCAAAAACACAGCTTCAATGGGACCGGATGGTGTCCCAGGCTGTGTCTTACACGAACTCCAAAATTAACTAACCCCACTTAAACACATTGTTCAAACTCAGCCTCTCTACAGGCTATGTACCCATACAGTGGCGCATAGCAACAGTTATCCTGCTCCACACAAAGGTGGAGTCACAACGGACCCTGGGAACTATCGCCCTATAAGCCTGACTAGCCTGGTCTGCTAGGCTATGGAGCGCATCATCATAAAACTCATTAACAGAGACATTGGGTACCTCCAAACATTGGGCCCTACCCTGTTTGGCTTTGTTAAGGGCAGATCATGCCTCCTAAACCTGGTGGACTTCTTTGAGACAGTTACCAAGGCTTTAGACAACGGAAAGAAGGTCCACACACCCTACACGGACCTCGCAAAGGATTTCAACACCAATCCCCATTCTGGTATTACAAACAAGCTCACCAGCCTGAACATAAACACCTATGTCATGAGATGGGTTGCCAACTGGCTCACGGATAGAACCCACACAGTGAGAGTTGCAGGCTCTAGGTCAGACTCTAAAATCGGTTACAAGTGGCATCCCCCAAGGCTCAGTCCTGTGACCCCTCCTGTTCGGTATATACTTCTCAGAGGTACAGGCAAGCACAGGAAGACTATAGCTGACCAAGTTCGCAGATGACTGCAAACTGGGGGCCATAACTGACTCTATGGCTGATACAGACATCCTCCAGAAGGGTCTCACAGACGGATACCTGGTGTCAAAATCATGGCCTCAAGCTAAATGCCAAAAAGTGCAATAGTCATCCCCTTTGGAAAAAAACAAAGTACCCGTGAACTGAACTACCACATGTGTGGTAGTCCCCTAAATACAGAAAATGAAATAAGGGATCTGGGGACCCAAGTAGATAATCTCTCCTTTGATGATCATATTTTCAAGGTGGTTAGAAAATCCTTCTATGTGGTCCACCTAATCACAAAAGGGTTCGCATCTAGAACAAGAGAGGTTATTGTGCCCCTCTACTCATCACTCATCAGACCTATCAGAGTGCAACGCCCCATTTGGGATGTAAATTACAAGACACCTGCAACAGCTGGAAAGACCACAGAAGTACCTCACCAAGAAGATTACTGGCCTCAAACAGATGCCCTATGCAGCCCAACTGAAGAAACTCCAGCTGTACTCTGTTGCATACCGCCTACTCAGAGGTGATCTCTGCCTGACATACAAGGCCATGTCCAACCCAGAATTGATGGACATGCTCCACCTAAAAAAAAAAATTCCCGAGAGCCACACGCTCTACGGATCTAAACCTCACCCTAACGATAAATAGGACTTGCTGGAGGGCTAGATTCCTGTCCCAGAGACTCCCCATGCTTTGGATCAGGATTCCAATCTACATTAGGCAGAGCCCTTCACTAACACTCTTCAAGAGAAACCTTGACGAGTGGATGGGAAACAGAAAAGTTACCCTGGGGATCACTGCAGTGGCTCTGCTGGACAGAGGCACAGGAAACTAATGGCTCTGCTGGACAGAGGCACAGGGAACTAATCTAAGGGAGCGGTGAAAGCCTACACATTCTGGCTAGGCTTACATATGCCCTCGGGCGGACAGCCTAGTACTTTACCTATGAACTTATGAACCTATGCGAGGAAATCTACATAGAATCACTGCACGTATAGTGGCAACTACACAACAACTGATCCTCAAAATGTGTGGCATGCTGTGTCTATTTAGTGAGCAGTTAAACTGATCAGCCACGAGCAGTTACTGCAGAAGCTGATGTCATTCACAATTAAATTGTAGGCAAATCAGGGCAGCAGCTGGAATTTAATTATCATGAACTGAAAATTATATATTATAATATTAATTATCACGAATATAAAAAAATTATGAAGTAAAAAAAAAAAAAAAAGGGGAATGAATGAAGTAAATATGGGCAATGACATCCGGAAATTCACAGCAGGGTTGTGCAAGTTCTCACATACAGAAAAAGAAAATACATTAATGTACTGCCACCTAGTGGCAATAGTAAGATATTATCATTAAAAAAATTGAAAAGAAATATAGCTCAAGCAAAGAATCAGTTAAACATGTCAAAAATTTCCTCAAGATGAAATTGAGAAAAAATAAGTTATAATGGATATCTGTACTGCTTTGCGAAATACAACTACGATCAGACAATAAAATTTTGGAGATGTGACAAAAGAACATCCTATAACTGTAAATCCAGACTTCGTACAAGTGTATCTACAAATGAGGTAATGGGTATGTTACATAAACACAGTCACGGAAGTGACATGTCAGAAACAGAGGTGGAGAAAATAAAAACAACCATTAAAGAAAGGGATGAAAACACAATGGAAATTCCACCAATGATCATTAACACTGCAATAGAAGGTACTTCAGAAGCAGTGAAAGGTAAACTACCAAATGGTGATGCAATGAAAAAAATAATAAAAAGAAAAAGAGAAAAAGTTAATAAACCTCCAACACACCCAATTGATTTATTCTCCTTAATAATTCCAGCGAAATATAAAATATTTGGAAAAAATGAAAACTTTCTTCAGTATGACTCAGGAGAAGGAGATCAAAAAATATTTTTAATATCTGGGAGAGAAACAACAAGTACATGGAGCCATCTAATAAAAAAAACTATTCATAGATGGAACATTCAAAATAGCACCAAAACTATTTTCACAGGTATACGTAATAATGAGTGAATGAAGCGGATTCATTATTCCAATACCTTACTGTCTATTACCAGACAAGAGAACAGAAACATATGAAAGAATGTTCAAGGAATAAAGGCCATTTGGCCAAACCTCAAACCAAATTCAATATCAACAGACTACGAAATAGCTGTATTAAATGTTATAAAAACAGCATATCCAACAACAGAAATCCACAGATGCTTTTTTTCACCTAGTAAAAAACATGAAAAAGATGATATCACATAAAGGACTGCTAGGCCAATACAATACAGATAGTGAATTTGCACTAAAAGCAAGAATGATTCCAGCACTCACCTTCGTACCACTGAATGAAATAGAGAATGCCATAGAAGATTTAGCAGAGAACATAGCACTGCAACCAGTACTAAACTGGTTTGAAGATAAACTATATTGACCAAATCACAGAGGAACACGAAAAAATCCAATATTTCTACCTAAAATATGGTCAGTGTCTGACAGAACCTTAAATGGAGAACACCAAACAAACAACTATGTAGAAGCTACTCACAGAAAAATGCAAACATAATTTGGAGCAGATCATCCAACAATATGGCGATTTACAGATGGCAACTGAAAAATCCAATGTGGAGGAGATCAAGATTACGAGGCATTTATCAGCGGAGCAGAACCACCAAAAAAAAGAAATAAATATCAAACAAATGACAGTGGATTACATTAGCAAAAGATTATGCTAACAGAACAAATTTGGAATACTAAAGGGGAGTAGCACACAATTTCTTATTGGGATAAATGAAAGATGAAGAAGTCATATTAACCTGAAAAAAATTGATTTAATTAAATTTTAAAGAAATTATTTAAAGTAGATAGATTAGTTAAAATATCAACATAATATAAAATAAAAAAATATATTTAATTCATGGAAAACATATAAAGTATGTTAGAAAGTAAAAGTAGTCACAGTATGTTAAAACATAACACTATTATATGTTAAAGATTTAAATGTTATATTTATACTAATCTATGTAATTAAATAAAAGAATATTAATAAAAATATATTTACAATGAAAAATTAACAGTTATTGAATAATTGATCAATTAATAACTTAATGATAAAGTACTTAAAAGAATATATTTGGGGTCAAATAGTTTGGGGTCGAACTGTTCACTAAAAAATCACATATACAATACATATAAATTTATACATGAAATTGTATAGAAATGCATTGGGGTCGAACCATCCGGGGTCGAATAGTCATGCTTCCCTCTGTTTATTCCAATATCTTGGTTTCTTTCCCAGTTTTCTCCAGTAAATTCCAGGCCTCTCTTGCCTGTTTTCTGTACCCCTAATTGCAGTCAACCTTATAGGAAGAATCTCCTTTCTCCATTCCTGTGTTGGTTTTCTTCTTAGAATACTTTCTGCTACTTTATGAATACTCTGTATTGCTACCATTATTCTCCTTAAGAATCTGCATCCAAAAGCCAAGTCTATCATTATTTCTTCAGCTTCATCTGCATTATCATCATCTCTTTCCATTTTGAATTATAGCTTTCTACTTGCACTATGTATAGGAGCCTTAACTGTGTAGCTCTGAAACATCCCTTCAAATCAGGTAATCCCAAAACCAACTCGTTCTATTGGATCACCTAATCCCACTTGACTCTTGCCCTCTTCCTCTCCCAGATAAAATCCTTCAATTCTTTATTAATTGCTATCCACAACTTCTCCTCTGGTTGAGAAAAATATGCCTGACCTGTGTATAAAACTAAAGGGGCTAAAACATTTTCACTGCTTGTATCTTGTTATCCATAAAACAGAACTTCCAGTTTGTCAGTTTTTATTATCTTTTGGTTAGCCCATTCCGACGTGTATCTAGCTGCCATAACAAAATAAGTTTTAACCCACACTCCTAAGTACTTCACTTTATCATGTCCACATAAACATGGGTACTGCTGAACCAAATCAAGTGTGGGTACATAGTCTACAGTTATCACTTTGTCTTATCTTCATTGCTTTATACAAATGTTCATAAAAGTTCTGAAATATATAAAAACAAAAGGCAAGAAACTGTACTCTAAATCACAATTTAATGTTGGCGCTTTTGTGCACTAGCATCAATGAACTTAATCACAGAATACAGTTTCTTGCTTTTTGTTTTTATCAGTTTGTTTGCTTTTGCTGAA
Source organism: Protopterus annectens (assembly GCF_019279795.1). Lineage (NCBI taxonomy): Eukaryota > Metazoa > Chordata > Ceratodontiformes > Protopteridae > Protopterus > Protopterus annectens. Next base: position 1,137,368,588 of record NC_056746.1, read on the forward strand.
GTTTTTTTTTTTTGTCATGTTCTGAAATATCTCCAATACCTTACAGGATTCTTTTTTTCTTGTTGTAGGCTCCACAAATTTGGCAACAACTATTTCTACTTTCTGTTGCCCAAGTCGTTGTGCTAAATATTTTTGTGCTCTGTACTTATCAAAAAACAGTTGCTTAACAGCAATCATTCTAAACTCATGCATATTACCCAGATACTCTCTTATTTTCTCTTCAGCACTCTGCAGTAGTGCCCCCTCTTGCTTTGTGAAATTTCCCTTATTCTGTAATAACTTTTGTCAGCCCCTCTAAATAAGTCCTCTTACTTCCTGACCATATATCTTTTTCTTTTATTTCTACTCTATTTTTAAGTTTCACTTTCATTTTATCCCACTCACTAGCTAAAACTTCTGCAGAAATTTCTTTCTTCTCTAATAATGGTCAAATAATTTCCACTATCCATTCCTTAAAGCCCACTCCTTCTAACAGACGGGAGGGGAAGTGCCAGTGTCTCATCTTTATTTCATTACCCTATATATTTTTATCTTCGTTGTTACTGGAGTGCGATCTGAAATAGTTATTGGATGTGTGTTTAAGCTTTCAATTAAATGTACATGTTCTTGTGAAATATGATTTCCATCTAGTCTAGCCTAGTTATTGTACCTTCGGGAATAATATGCAAGTTTTCTCAGAGTTCCTACTACTGAATTCAAGTCTTCCATACCAAACATTTTCATAAATTTCTTATGAAATCTACCCTCTCTCATATTTTCCCTTCTTGGTCTCCTAGATGCACCATCACTGTTGCATTTCAAGTTCCAGTCCCCACCTAGAAGTAATATTCCCCGCTGAAAGCAGATTTCTCCCAAAATTTTAAGCTCAACAACAGCAATTTTAGGTGCAATATAAATACATACCAACGTAATCCTCCTCCCTTGCTATTAGACCCTTAATACCACAAATCTACCATTATCATTTTTTCCTCTTCTATCACTACTGGACCTCCTCTAGCAGTTAGTATAAGTACTCCCCTTTTCCATTATCCTGGATATTCTGCTGAATACACATCCTGAAAAACTTTATTAAATTCATACGCTCACTTCTTTCCAAATGCATTTCCTATAGCACTGCTATTTGCACACTGCATTTCTTAACATAATTCAGTACTCTGTACTTTGTGTCTATACCTGTGAGGACATTCACATTCCAAAATAATATGGATAGTGTAGTCAGTATGATAAGAAGATATTATTCCCACCTATTAGACATTTAAAGAAGCTGTCATATACATGTCCAACTTTTGTGTTACATGCATCCAATGTTTGGCAGGCTGATCTTTTATAGTGTTGTTTCTTATTTACATTTGAACTTATGTCACATTCTACAAGATGTTTTGTTTTAATGAAAACCTTCAAAAAATACAGTCCCAGAACAGCCCCATAACCAATTAACTTAAACCAAACAGGCAAAACTATGTCCGTATTTAAATAACGAAGCTTAACCCTCCTGATGTGAACTGTCCCATACTGACAACTGCACATACAGGCATACTTAACCTAACATTAAGGTTATCCATGCCAAGACATTTTGCAGCCTGTGCTCCTACTTCCACTAACTGCTATCCATTCTTGTCTTATCTTCATTTCCCCCTCCCAGATGTGAAAACCACCTCATATGTTTTCACAAAAAATTAACCTTTAACCTTAAAGTGTTCTGTCGTTTATTGCTTTCCCCTCTAGTTAAGTCTCCACTGAAACATAAGTACCAAATGAAAAGCTGTGGAAACCTCTCAACTTACACTGAACATTTATTTGCTAAAGGAAAACATTTCATTGCATTCAGTGTCCTCTTATTTACTTAGAAGAAAACCACAAGGCCAGTGATATACACACTGCACGCAGCAGATAAGACAAAGTGTTTTAATAACACACAAAAATACAAACACTCTAGTGCCCTGGCAAATACAACCTTCTAGGAGTTAATTCCCTTATTTACTCGTTTATACAAAAAAAAATTAGTTTAAGGTCTTTCTAGACACTCACCTATGCAAACATAAGACAGAACATATAGAATTCTACATGTAATCTATGTACTTTTGCATCCCATTACCGGCTCAACAACTCAAGATTACAGCATGTTAATAAGAACATGCTTTTCTCCAGCCTTTCTTCTCTTTTACACTGTAATGCAAACATTTCTTTAAAAAAAGCACATTTACTTTTGTATCTTTATCACATACCACAGACAACTACTACTTCTTTCAGCTTTTCCCGGTTAGGGGTCGCCACAGCAGATCACCTGTCCGCTCATGATTGGCAGTGGAGTTTTACAGTGTCGTGTTGCCAGCCCAGCATCCAACCTTCCACAGAAGGAACACACACACGCACTCGCACAGAGGGCCAATTTAAGTGTGTCCAATCCACCTACAGCATATGTGTTTGGGATGCGGGAGGAAACCCACGCGACCACAGGGAGGACATGCAGACTCCAAATACCACAGCCAACAATAACTGGAAATGCTTTACTATATACCATGCAATTTATATCAAGAAATGTCCCAAACAAATATTGTCAAGATCAAAAATTGTTTTACTTACTTTCCCCCATCCTTCCCTTCAGTGTCCTTCCAAACATTTATGACAAAGAGGGGCATAAGTCCCCCACAAGTTTAGCAAAGTTAACAGAAGTCCAGTATTTCCAATTTGTCTTGTAAAGCCATTTTTCACAAATGTGACTGATGCTTTTTAGTCTCACATTTATTCACTGTTTTCAGTGCTGCTGGTCTTCTTCATGCTCATCTCCATTTCCCAACCCCAGACTCTGGTTCAAGTCCAAGGTGCTCCTGATTCTTCTAGTCAGCTCCTGTGAGTTTTTTTCCATCTCTCAAGTATTTCCATTTGGAACACTGGAAAAGATTTCTCTGGCAAAATCTCTCCATAAGCTTTATCATCAGATGAATGAGAAGCACGGTCCCCTTCTGTTCGATTGCTCACTTTTTGTTGGACAAACTAATTTCTCCCTCAGCCTGTCACACAAAAAAAAATAAAGAAAAGTAACTGATCTTCTATGAAAAAATATTGTGAAGACCTGTGTGAGACTCAAGTATCCAGCAGCCTCTTGACATTCCCTGATTGCTGGGATAATTCCACTTCTCTTCTGCCTTACGTACAGTAAATAATCATTTGCCACAAACACTCTGCTGTCTCCATCTTTTAATAGTTTGCCCTTCTGCCACAGTTTTGTCAGTATAAACTCAACTCTTTCTGCTGGTATGACTGCATCTTTACTAATACAGGTCTTGGTATGACTGCATCTTTACTAATACAGGTCTTGGCTGCTTCTCGTGGCCATATTTGGAGCACACACACAATATGCCCTTTCAATGAACAAATTCTATTGTGGAATACCAATCCAGCTGCTTATCTGTGTTTTCAGAAAATAAATGCATTCTGTTCCTTCCAGTTTCTCTTGTAAAGCAAAAAGGTTTTCCCTGCGTGCTCTACCCTCTAATTCTACACTTTTTTTGAAATAGCTCTTATTGAGCAGTTTCATGCACAGCCAGCCTTTTCTTCATCAAGACCTCAGATTTTTTTCAGTTTTAACAGTTTATTTGAAGAACTGTTTAAAACGTCTTCAATTTATTCCAGTGTTCTGTTATTTGAGTTTATATACTCTCAGTGTTTTGTTCATTTTAATTAGCTCTGAGCACAGATTTATTTGTCCTCTAGATTACTGCAAGTCATCTTTTGTATCATGAAATGAATGGCATTTTCCTTAGCAATTGCAGGATTCTTTCCAGCTAGTTTTCTCTTCACCTTTTCTAGATGATTTTTTTCAGGCTAAGTTTCTTCTTCTTTGTTGCCATCTAGGTAGTGAATTTTAGTATAACTGGCAGAGTTTTTAGCCCTTATCTCTCAGTGTCTTTTTGCTCAGCCTAGGAGAACTGAAATTAAGCTGTTTATCAGTGTGCAGCCATCTGGAAGTCCCTCATCATTCAATTCTTAATCGTATTATTACTGATAATACTAACATTATTTCTCAAATTCTCATTCAACCTATTCTTCAGTAATCAGTGTCCAATCAACCTCAATACCTCTCACCACAAACAAAATCCAACCCCTTCATATTGTTCCAGAAAAACTCATAATCCAACATTCTCAAACTAAATATAATTCTACCCTGATTACACTGGTCTCCTCTTCTCTCCTCTACTGACCCTAACCACCGCAGCATTCTCTTCACACAAATTCACACTAGTTTCCAGGACACATTTTTTCCTGAAATCCCATGGCTTTAATAAAAAAAAAAAAAAAATTACCTGGCTCATATGCAAACTCAATTGACTCTTTCTTAACTCTGAGGGATAATGTCTGGCAAACTTGGAAAAACAACTCATGACTATCCTCCAGGCAAAACTATTCTAAGCTAAAAAAATATATAGCTAAACAGGCAATCCGGCATATAAAAATCACATAAAAATTCTGGTAGAAGTCAATCACGGAATGGGTAAGGCTAATCTTTAACCAAACGGGATAGGTTATTTCGACCACAAAAGCGGAAACTGACCAGGCTTAAAATGGCCTGGAAAGGCAGCTAGCCTAGTATTTACCTATGGACCTATGAACTTAACGGGTTGTACTAATCCACCTAACACCCACTGCTCATCTCACCTCAGTCTCCGATTTCAGCCTCCATTTCAGTACACTTTCCATCCCTGATTTCATTAATAACCACTCCCCTCCTCTCCCTCTAATCTCCCTACATATTCCCACTTTTCTATTTCAAAGCAATGAAAGCTTAACACACAGTTCCACTGCTTGAACTAAAAAATTATTCACCTGCTGCTCCTCACAATCTTCTGTCAAAGTTCTTATTCCCATGCAAAGACTTCATAGTGCCCCTTCAAGTTTATGATCTCTGACTAACTCAAAACATCATGTCTGATATCTGGAAAACAGCCATCATACAGCCTTCCCTAAAATGAAAAGAAAGAAAAAAAAACTCATGGCACTGACTTCTGTCCCATCTCCATTATTTCCATACTTGGTAAAATCCTTGAAAAATTAATTTACAATCAACTCAGCCATTACTTCTCCCAGTATAACCTACTATCCTCAAAACAGCATGGCCTCTGAGATGGTAGGAGCACTTCTACAGCTCTTGGAACACTTACAGATTCCCTCCTGGCTAGGAACAAAAGCCTCTTCCTGGAGCCATATTTACTGACATCATTAGAAGTTTCAATCTGAATGACCATAACATTCTGTTATATCACCCAAGTGAAACTAAAATTAGCCCATATACAGCTTCCTGGTTTAAAAATTATCTTTCCAGCTGGGAATTCTTTGTTCAGTTTCAGACATTCTCTCTGCTTCTACCCCTCTCCTTAAAGAAGTCCCTCAGGGCTCCATTCTGGCTTCCCTTCTTTTTTCCATTTTCATCTATAAGCTACCACTTGACCTCCCTCATCTCTCCCCCTCACTTTATGCTGATGACACGGTCTGATTTCACTCAAACCCAACCTCCTTGGTCAAAGAACTACAAGGTGACTTATTTTCTCTCATCAAATGACTTAACAAAAGGCTAACTCTGAACACTTTTAAAGCTAAAACAATGCTGTTGCCCTAAATGGCAGAAAAACTCTCAATCCCTTTTTATTCATGACCATTTTGATAACTCCACTGATCAAGTCATCTACTTCAAATACCTTGATATGTAGCTTGATTCCACACTGAATGTTCACCATCACCAAGAACAAATTTATTTTATTTATTTTATTTTACATTTGTTGACTGGGCTAGTCTAGCTGGATATATGTCCATTTTCAGTAGAGGCCCGGGGAGAAAAGCTCCACATTAAAACAGAATAGATACACAAAGTATTAAGTATTAAGTTACAGAACATTAAACTTCAGATGCAGATAGGTTGCTAGACAAAAACAGGTTATTAAGGTAATTTAGCAAACATTGATGGAACAGAAGAATAGCACAAAAATAAGATAAGGTAATGCTTAGTGTTTTTTTTTCTTCTGTGTGAATGCTGTGGAAAGAAAGTCTTCTGCAGTATATGGGAGATCAGGTAGTTGAAAACAGGATTGGGAGAGTAAGTGGAGGGGGAGAAACTCAGGAGAAAAGAGGAAAATTACATGTTAGGTGAATATGAGCAAGTAGAGCAACTAAATGGTAGAGGCCTTAAAGTGGCAATAAAGTGAGTAAGAAACTTGGGAAGACTGATTGTGATGTAAATAGACAGAGATAGTCTTAGTCAGGGTTTGAACAGGGACATAGCCAATGGTTTTTAAGGTATTGTTCTAGTTTCTTTTTAAAGATGTAGTTGAAGATAGTGATGTAAGTTCACTGGGAAGTAGGTTCCAACTTTTCCCCACAGTATTACAGAAAAGGGAATCTCCTGCTTTGTTGTTGGGTTTATGTATGGATACCAGACGTTTATTGGCTGATCATAGGTTTGTAAGATTTTTATATGGGCAGATTAGACTAGTGAGAATTTGTATGTTTTCTGTGTGGTAAATGGTTTTATGGGCAATATTCAGTTGATGAAATAAAATTTGATTGTGGAATTCAAGCCAACCAAGCTGCTTCAGATTTAGGCAGTGGTGTGTTCTAAAAGGGGAGCTGGTAGCAAATCTGGCAATATTATTGTAAGAGACTGCCAGCTTGTGGAGGTTGCATTTGGATAGATTTGTATATATAGGAGAGGCATAAAAGAGAGTAGAGATAAGGTGGGTTTGGGCAATAGTAGTTCTAGCTATGGGAGTAAGGAAAGGCTTTATTTTGTAGAGGGAGCCAAGTTTTCGGTTTACTGATTTGATTGTGATGTTGACGTGAGTGTCATAGTTAAGGCTGTGGTCAATAGTTACTCCTAAGAGTTTTGTAGTAGTGTCAGGAGATATGACTGTACCAGTTTTAGATTTGATAGTGAAGTTAAGTGGGGTGGACTTTTGTGTAGGAGTAAACAGCAAGAGTTTAGTCTTTTTGGGGCTAGGGAGGAGACACCGCTGTAGAAACCATTCTTCTACAAGCTCAAAGGTATTCTGGGTGAGGGACTGCAGTTCAGACGGCCCTGTGGCTGAGGATATTAACGTGGAGTTGTCTGCATATTGTATAGTTACAGTTTGGGGGATACTAATAGACAGATCATTTATGAAGATAGAGAACAGAAGAGGGCCTAATATGGATCCTTGGGGTACACCAAGAGTGACAGGTAGGTGGGAGGATAGAGTGTTTGCCCATAGCACTGCCTGTTGCCTATTGACTAGATAGGACTTGAACCACTGTAATGCTTGAATATCAAATGAGAGGGACTTGAGAAGATTCAGCAGTAGTTGATGGTTAACCATGTCAAATGCTTTTGAAAGATCAATAAAGATAGCAGAAGACAGGGTATTATTGCTGCGATTTTTGTTGATGTGGTCAGAGAAGGAAAGGTGGGCAGTAGTGGTGCTATGGAAAGGTCAAAAGCCATGCTGGGAGCTGGCTAATAGGTTATTTTGAAGAAGATAGTCTAGTAGTTGACGGTGGATGCATTTTTCCATGATTTTTGCTAATGGAGAGAGGAGGGCAATTGGACGGAAGTTTGAAAGTTCTGATGAGTTGCCACTTTTATGAAGTGGGATGATATGTGAGACTTTCCAGATGGCTGGGATAGTACCTTCAATAATGGTTCTATTTATAAGGATAGAGATTGGGTAGGCAATAACTTTGGCTGCAATTTGAAGGTATTTAGAAGGCAAATGGTCTGCTGAAAGGGGTAGAGGGTTTGAGTTTTTGAAGGAGGGTACAGATGAGGGATGTGGGGACAGGGCAGAGTTGGAAAATGGGCGATGAGGTATGCGAGGAGGAGGGCAGATTAGAGGCTACATGAGGTAGAGAGAGTTAGCAAGTGACTGGATGGCTTCAGTAAAGAAGTTATTGAAGGAGTCAGCAATTTGTTTGGGAGTGTCAAGGGTAATTCCAGATGGGGTTGGAGTTTTAGAATTGCCTGGGTGAATGAGTCTAGTGATACCTGACCAGACTTTTGGTAGACTTTGCTGGTTGGTATTTTGAAGTTGGAAGTAGTAGTTTTTTTGTCTGATATTATAGATGTTTTAGTAGAGTTTCTGAGTTGTTTAAATTTTAAGTGATCAGGTGGGTTTTTAGAGGTATGCCATTTGGCCCAATTTGTTTCTTAGCAAAATGTTTTCTTAGTTTCTTAAGTAAGCCATGGAGCTGTTTTGGTGGTGGTCCTAAGGCTACAGGAAGGGGCATGGTAGTCAAGGATTTCAAGAAACTTGGAATTAAAGTATGCCACAGCTTCCTCAAGTTGGAGGTATTTTAATGGTGTCCAGTTACATGCACTCAGTTCATTTCGGATGTGTTCTGGGTTGAAATGTTTATTTGAGCGAGTAGTTCTAAACGTTAGCAGGGTATATTAAGCTTTTTCCTAATAATATAGGTTAGGAAGTGATCACTAAGGTCATCTGGCAGTATACCTACATTACAGGTTATGGATTGGGTATTTATTAGGATCCAATCTAGGGTGGTTTCTTTGTTGGTGGGTTTATGGGTGCGAGTAGGTGAGGTGATAATTTGAGAGAAGCCATGTAGATTTATGTGATTAGTTGGGTTGTCAGTATTACAGGTATTCCGGTCTATATTAAAGTCACCTAGCACAATGGTTTCCTGTGGATAGTTAGTGGACAGCCAGCAAAGGATATTTTCTAGGGAGTTGATGTTATTACCTGGAAGAAGATAAGAGCATAAAATGTAGATGGATTTACAAGTATTTAGCTGTAGCTTAGTGATAATAATTTCAGAGTTGGTACTGGATGGTGGGTGAGCATCTAGTAGTGAAAGTTGGAGCCCTGCTTTGTATATTAAAGCCACATCCCCACCCTTCTTGTTAAGGCAATCCACTCTTAAAATGTTATATACAGGAGGGGTGATTTCATAGTCTTGGGTTGCTGGTTTTAACCATGTTTCGGTTAAGCAAAGGATGTCAAAGTCATGTACATCCAGTAGGGCATGAAGGTGTGTAACTTTATTGTTTACACTTCGTATATTTAAGTGAGCTAAGAAGAGGGAGTTATGAGGCCTTGTAGGGGTTTGAGAGGGAGAGGTAGAAGGTCTACTAGGGGAAGCAGGACTGATGTTGGTAGGGCCTGGATTGGGATGTATATCACCATCTTGTAGGAGGCGTAGGTGTAGTCTATATGTGTGGATTACAGAAGGGTTCAGTATATTATGTCCTCTCTTGATAAGGTGGTGGTTGTAGTTAATATGGGAGACTCTATGATACTTTGGGAGGAAATAGTTGGTAGTGGATGTTATGTTTATGTGTTTAAGACTAGTTGGTAAAGCAAGAGGGGGTTTGTTTTTTGGGCTGGTGAAAGCTAGAGTAACTGAGATGTTCATAGGCAGTTAGGGTGTAAGGAATGCAAAGGAAAGGAAGAATTGAAAATATAAGTATTGTTTTGAGGTAAGGTGATAAGGATGGAATAGGCATAGTGCTTCTAAAGTAGAGGGTGGAGAGTGGAAGGGTGAAGTGTATGTTAAAACAGGAGGAGTGTCTTAGAAGATGGAAAGCTATAATGAGATTGTGGGATGGGATTGGTTAATGGTGTAAGTGGGTATGGTTAGAGAGGTATAAGGTCAGCTGTAGTGTGGGGTGGGTGGGAAATGGGGGTAGGGTAGGGGAGCGGAGTGAGCCGTCAGGGCAAACGGAGCGGGTAGAGCTAAGTAAAGGAAGAAGACCTGAGGAAAACAATAAGTGGAATGCTGACTACTAGAGGTAAGTTAGGAGGAGGTAGCTGAAGGAGGTAATGATTGTTTGAGTAGGTTGGGTAGATAAGAGAATTATGGTAGATATAAAAGGGGAAAGTGGGACAGAATGAAACGAGTAAGGTAAAACTAATTACCTAAGAGATTCTATTCAGAAGCTAAAGGCTAGGTGTACTGGGAAAAGAGTGCCCTCCAGTGGGTACACACTGAACTGCTGCAGTAGCTCGAGGGGGAAAAGTAGGTTTAGGAGTAAGGGTGGGAAGAGTGAAGTCAAGTGCAGGAGCAACAAGAGGGAAGGGATGAAGGCAGAGGAGTACAGAGTAGTAACACTGTTGGCTATCCTGGTAGGGAAGGGAAAGTTACTACCTACTTAGTATGGAAAAAAATATCTTTTACAAACAGTAACAAACATACTTTCTGGCTTCCTTGAAGGGATGAGTTCTGGGAGAAGATAGCCTCTTTCCCTTGATTTAGGAAGAGAAAGCAGGAATAATTTAATGCAGGGACCCAGGGTATTCAGGTAGGGCAGGTTATCAACCCTAAAGCAGGACAGGCAGCTAGGAAGGCTGGGTAGACAAAGGGAGAAAGAAGAGAAAGTAGTAAAGAACAAAGAAAAAACAGTTAGCAGTTGAGCCAAGTAAAAAAATGTCCAAGTCAATTAAACAATATAAAAGAATACACTCAATTAATTTAGCTATGTAAGAGGGGTGAGCAAAGAAAATAAACCTTTTAGGCTGTTATCAGTCAGTTACAACAATAGTATAGTGAGCGTATTATCTAGTAAACAAATACAAACAAATTAGAATCATTAAAGCAAATATAGGTAGAGTATTAGCAGTTCAATACAGTGTATGCATGAATGTAATGCAGATTAAATTCCATTCTCAATAACCAGTAAGCAAATACAAGCAATTAGAATCACAACAGAAAATATAGGTAGAGTATTAGCAGTTCAATACAGTGGATGCATGACTATCATACATATTAAATTCCATTCCATAAGATGTTCTGCTTAACACGCTGAGAATGAAACAGTACAAAATAGTAAACAACTATACACCTTAACCCGTTAGGCAAGTTTCTTACCAGAATGAACATGCTAACCATGTCAGCAAAAAGTTAGCTAGATTCTATGGTAATAATTAGAAAACCTAGGTAAAGTAAAGCCTAACACCAAAAAGCCCACTACTGCATAGTAAATATATTACAGGATACTGCACAGCAAATATATTAAAGGATACATAGGGAGTAGTGAGGCTCCTCCATTAAGTTAACTAATCTAACAGAAAAAGTTGCAACAACATTTTATTCGCTGGGCTGATGTGGGAATACTGTTAAGCGAGGAGATAGTGAGACGCTGCACAGACACAAACAATAACACAGTTTAACTAGTTTAATGTGAAATTAACCCACTGTCAAAACCGCTTTAAAATACGGCGTTATGACTGGAGTGATAATGCTTATTCATAGGAAATTAAAGCTAAAACGCTAGTCTAACTTGGCGTTTACAGTAAACAGGCAAGCCAAATAAGTTAGAGAGTGGCTTTCTTCCAGGGGAACGTACAGTAAAAACGCGAGTATAACATGGCGTTTTCTATAAACCGGCAAGCCAAATTATGTTTGAAAGTGGCTACTGAACATCATACAGGTAGTAAAACGCTAGTATACCATGGCGTTTTCTGTAAACCGGCAAGCCAAAATTTGTTAAAAAGTGGCTATTGGACTTCATACAGGTATAGGCAGGTCAGCGTTCCACTGCTCCACATGTACCACGCATAATCTAAAAGTCTTTGCGACTAGAAGAGAGACCTGCACTTTCAAGTTAGGTAATAGCGCAAAATATGGCTGTAGAGTACTGAAAAAGCGGCAAATAAAGCCAAAAATGCTCGATACACCTAACGCTATCTGTGTGTATTCATATCAGACCCAGAAACACAACATTGGAATCTACAGTTATGCCAATATGATCCAGTTAAACAGAAAACCACATAAGCAAACCGCTATTTATGGCAATGACTACAGACACGGTAACACTTTGCAGAACATAGCAGTTAGATAGTAACCTTGTCTTCAAGTTTAAAGGTGAAGTCCATTTAAATAAACAACAGTGATACAGTGCAAGTACTTACAATAGGTAGGTAGCTAGAGACCACGACGCACAGCAGACAACAGTTAGTCAAGGAGTTAAAGATGGCACCTCGGAAGACAGGGTACATTTAAATAGGTCATAAAGGATGTGAGGTAGTGAGGGGAGGAGAGCACTAGGCAAGGGGAGGTACAGACAAGGAAAGGCAAGGACCAGGTATATCTAATAGGTCGGAAGGATGGAAGGTAGAACAGCAGGAGGGAGATATGTAGGGGGAGGTACAGATAAGTCAAGACTAGATAATAGAAAGTAATTCAGCAACAGACAATGGAGGCGGGAAGAGGATAATTAGAAGTTATGTACCTACCATAACATTCCATGTTAGTTGTCTTCTCTCGCCTTCTTTCTTGCTGGATGGGTTCGGAGCCAATCCTCGGCTCCGACTCGGCACTTGCTTTAGCTCGAGAACTCCTTTTACCAGCTCGAGGCAACCCTATATCCCATGATGCAAGGCGGAACTACCTCAGATCTCGTTTGGCAGCTAACTTACCCTGCTAAAGGTTATCCTAACCAAATTAGGAACAAAGTTTCCTAAAAAGTCCTCATAACAAAGATCCAGAGGAAACAAACTAATAGGAACTCTTCAAGATCTGTCCAGGCCAGGGGGAAGGAGGGAGGGGCGAAGAAAGAAGAGAGAAGACAACTAACATGGAACGTTATGGTAGGTACATAACTTCTAAATGTTAAGTTGTCAATCTCGCCTTCATTCTTGCTGGATGGGACCGCGTCCCTAGCACCTGTATCCCGGGTGGCTCAATGGAACAGACTCTTGAGAACTGTGGAACCAAAACTGGCCCTATCTCTGGAGGCCAAATCCAACTTGTAATGAGAAACAAAGGTATGAGGCGTGGGCCAAGTAGCTGCTGCACAAATGGTATCAATGGGAAGTCTATCCTGAAAGGCTGCAGAAGTGGATAGACTCCTGGTCGAGTGTGCTTTTGGCTTAGAAGATAGTTGTTTGCCTCTGAGAGAGTACACATAGGAAATGGTGGAAGTCAACCATCTGGATAAGGTCACTTTAGAAACTGGAAGACCTAACCTGTTTTCTGCATAAGAGACAAACAATTGGTCCGATTTTCTAATTTGTTTAGTCCTATGCAAGTAGTACCTGAGCTGACGATGGACATCCAAAAAATGCAATTTCTGTTCAGCTCTGTCAGAATAGTTAGGAAAAAGACTGGTAAATCTATAGATTGGTTAATATTGGTTTGAGATACAACCTTGGGGAGAAAGGAAGGGTTAGTTCTTAACGATACCCTGTCCTTATGAAAAACCAAATAAGGTGAACGAATACAGAGAGCTTGAATCTCGGAAACCCTTCTTGCAGAAGTGACAGCCAGTAAAAATATAGTTTTCCACGTCAATAACTTCATAGAACATGAAGCAGACGGTTCGAAAGGAGGTAGTATCAAGGATGCTAACATTAAGTTTAGATCCCATTGCGGAGGAGGATGCTTTATAGGTGGTTTTAAGAGAAAAACTCCTCTCAAAAAGGCCTTGCATAATCTATGAGACATGATGTTATTGTCATGCAAGCCAACATGATACTTGGAAATGGCAGCCAGTTGTACTTTGACTGTAGATGACGAGGATCCCGAATGAAAAACCTCCGCTAGGAAATCTAAAACAGAATGTACGGGAGCAGTAAAAGGATCAATATTTCTGGAGTTTGCCCAAATCGAAAACCGTCGCCACTTGCTAGCATAAATAGTCCTAGTGGACGACGTCAAAGAAGACACTAAAATGTCTCTGAGTCAGAAATCATTGGTAGCCTGGCTAGGGAAGGAAGTGGAGCAACCAAGCAGTGAGGTTGAGAGAATGAATGGCCCGGTGCTGCTGACCCGACTGGTGGATCAAAAGATCCGGAACTGGGTCCAGATGCCAGGGCTGCATCAGAAGGTGACGATGCAGAGACGGAAACCAAATTTGTCGAGGCCAAAAAGGAGCAATGAGGATCAATTTGGCTCTCAAAACGGTGGCTTTCTGAATGACTTGTGGGATCAATGGAAAGGGAGGAAAAGCATAAAGAAGTCCCCAAGGCCAATCCTGGGTTAGAGAGTCTCTCAGGGGTTGGCCTGGAAGGGGAAATAGAGTGAAATAGTCTGGGCACTTGTTGTTTTGAGGGGTAGCGAAAAGATCGCAACAAGGAGTGCCCCACTTCAGAAAAATCTGATCCACTACAGATTGATTGAGAGACCACTCGTGAGGCATCAGAATAGATCTGCTTAGCCTGTCCGCCAATAGGTTGGACCTGCCGGGGATGTGCGTTGCTATCAGAAACCGCTGAGAAGAGATCGCCCATTGCCAAAGTCTGAGAGCTTCTCGACATAAGGGATAGGACCTGGTTCCGCCCTGTTTGTTGATGTACCAGACCACGGACATGTTGTCCGTCTGTACTGCAATAGTCCCCGTGGGAAGAAAGTCGTAGAGGGCTTGCAACGTTAAAAGCACTGCTCTCATCTCCAGGACATTTATGTGCAGATGGTATTCTATGGGTTGCCACGTCCGTGGACCATCCTGCCCTGATAATGCCCCCACCCGATCAGAGAGGCATCCGTGGTGACTGTGGCAACTGGAGGAGGGGAACAAAGGGTCGGCCCTGATGAAGAAGAGGGAAGATATCCACCAGCCCAGATGAGCCCTGCGACTGTGTTACTAAGATTTCGTGTCTCATCGGAAGATTGTGATACGACCACTGCGTGAATAGCATCCACTGCAGGAGACGCATGTGAAAGCGAGCCAGTGGTAGAAGAACAATGGCCGCAGCCATTAGGCCTAGAACTTTCAGGACAAACCTGGCTTTGATCTTGTTGCTTTGTAACAGAAGCCGAACAAATTTTTGGATGTCCAGAATTCTTTGATCTGTTAGTCTGGCTAACATTTTGACGGTATTTAACTCTGCCTATAAAGGTGATAGATTGGCAAGGCAGCAGAGAAGATTTTTTGAAATTTACTGAAATTCCCAGATTCTTGCAAAGCTGAAGGGTGTAGTCTCTGGACTGAAGAAGCTGACACTTGGTGGTGGCGGAGAGGAGCCAGTCGTCCAACTAAGGAAACACCTGGAATCCTAGACGTCTCAGGTGAGCTGTGACCACTGCCATGCATTTGGTAAACACTCTGGGGGCTGAAGTGAGGCCAAAGGGCAGGGCTCTGAATTGGTAATGACTGGTCCCTAGCCGAAGCGGAGAAACCTCCTGGAGCGCCTGTGAATCTTTATGTGATAGTACGCATCCTGAAGGTCTATAGAGCACATCCAGTTGTCCTTGCCCAGAAAAGGCAGAATGGACTGAAGCGTGACCATCCGGAATCTTGCCTTTTGACAAATCTGTTCAGATTGCTCAGGTCTAATCTTGGTCTCCAATCCCCCGTCCTTTTGGGGACCAAAAGAATCTTGAGTAGACGCCGGATCCTACTTGGTCTGCCGGTACTGTCTGGACGGCTCTTTTTTCTAGGAGTTTTGAAACCTCCTGTTTTGCCAAATCCCTTTGACCGGGTGAGATGTTTGGAAGGGATTGTGGAGGTACGGGAAACCTTACGAAGGGATCTTGTAACCCTCGGATATAATCGACTGTACCCACTTCTCTTGGGATAGGGATTGCCAGGCTACTGGGTACAGTGAAATCCTTCCCGACTGCCCCCAGGGGTGGCCAGTCGGGCAACACCTCAGGGATGCTGAAAGGGCTTCTCAGGAAGAGACTCCCTGTTGCCCTGGTTCTGAGGACCCCCTCTGCCTCTAGGGCGGCGTCTATTATTGTTACCCCTCTGCCTCTGGGGGTAAACTGACCACGTGTGTCCGGTGTAGCTCCTTGGGCTTTACGGAACCACATCTTCCCCTTTCTGACCCTTGGGATATGGTCTAGAAGGAGCGGAAAATTGGACTCCAACGGCAGAAAGAGTTTTACCGTCCTGCTCACACCTGGTCAAGGTATCCTTCACTTGAGGTCGAACAAAGCCGAACCATCAAAGGGGTATTAGTGAAGGACGCCTTAAAGGGGTCCGCAAAATTACACAGCCGCATCCAGGCTTGGCGTCTAAGAGCAACTCCTGTGCCTGCGGCCCTGCTCGCTCCATCGGCCGCATAAGATATGAGCCGCATGGAGGAGTTAGATATGGAATTCAGGATAGCAAGCTGTGAGGCAATCTTTTCCTGAGCCCCAGCAGCAGAAGGATCCTGGACTACTTCACCCAGTTCCTTGAGAATATCTCATTGTCAAGCCTGGTGAAGTGACAAAGGTAATTCAGCGAGCATAGCAAAGGTCGCTGAAGAAAACATCCGCTTTCCATACCTGCCCATGGTCCTAGAATCCTTGTTAGGAGGATGGACAGGTACTGAAGGATCCGCCAGTTCCTTCTTAGTGGCCGCCGCCACCACCATAGCATCCACAGAGACACCTTTGGAAAGGAACTGTTTATCCGACGGGGCCGTAATGAACTTGGATGGTCTTCTGGGGACAGGTTCCACAGAATCTGGAGCCGCCCACGCCTTCCGAGCCACTACCTGCATAAGTGGGTCGAAAGGCGGAGACACCCAGGAGGTGGAGGGTCGGGATCCAAAAGCCTCCAAGTATACCGACTCATCCTCGGAGGGATCAATGGCTGGCCAATTCCCCCTCTGTTTGAGGAGCTCAAGGATGTCTGAAAAGGACATCCTCAGAGGGGGACCGTGGGGAACCCTCCGACTCATCTAAGTCGGTATCAGATGTAGTAGACTCAGGGAGTCTGTGTGTTTCCTCTTACGTCCTCTTCCGAGGGGTTCCCCTGCAGGGTCAGGAGAAACCTCGGAAGAGGAGGAAATTCCCAGTGGGGAAACCTGGGGCGATGGATCCCTGGGCCTGAGAGCAAGAGGCTGGCAAGAGGCATCTACAGGCACTGATGAGGGAGGAGCTAGAGGGATGGACCGTTGACCAGGCTCAGAGGCCAGGACACTCATCACCTCAAAGGCTCCTCTCCCCGGGAGGCCGGAACATACCCGCTCCGAAGAGACAGGAATGGTCGGCTCCAAAGAGAGAGAAGGCTCCGAGGCCGATGTCGGCGCCGAGCTTACCAAAGCCGAAGCCCCGAGAGGGAGAGCAGGGTCGGACAAGGGTCCGATGCCACTAGCCCCCTAGGAGCAGACAGTGGAAACCCGACGACCGGATCCCTCCAAGGAAGGTCTCAAGGAGGAGATCGGAGCCGAGGACGACGGCGCCGAAGGATGTATCGGCTCCGGCATCGAAACAGTCGCTGTCCCAAGAAGCTCCGGCTCCGAACTCTGGTGTGGAGTCGGAGGAGGAAGTTCAAGAATTGGGGTTATAGCCGAAGTCTGTTGAGACGGGCTATGGAGCATTTGGGCCAGTGCCTGAGACTTCAACAGCCTGCTTACCACCCTCTCCAAGTCGTGGTCAGACAGCCTGGAAGATCTCGAAGATCGGCTCCGATGGCTCCGCTCCGACAAAAGAGGAGATCCCGGAGCCGAGTGGATACTCATAATAGAGGGGGACCGAGATCTCTTACGGGTCGAAGCCATCGGAGCCGAAGTCCCTTGAACTCCAGATGGAGCCGAGGATTTCTCGGCCCCGATGCTGGATAAAGTGTCGGCTCCAGCCGGAGCCGACAAGGCCACAGCAGTCAGGGTATCGGAGCCAGCCGGCACCGAACCCACTACTTGAGTCGAAGAAGTATCGACTCCAGCCGGAGCCGATATCGGCTCTGACGGAGCCGGAGCCACCGGAGGAGGCTTGGACACTGTAGCCTGAGCCTTCGGTGGCTTATGAGGTTTTCCTGACCCTGATTTAGGAGGAGAACCTTCAGGTTTAAGTAAACCTCGGAGGATGAGTTTATTCTTCCTTTCCTGCAGGACTCTCTGGCTAAAAGCATGACACAAAGCACAGGAGTCCTGCAGGTGCAAAGGCCCCAGGCAATAAACACAAGAAGTGTGACCATCTGTCAGACATTTTCTGACAGCACTGGTCACACTTCTTGAAGCCTGAGACCTTGCCTTCTTTTGACATCCTTAGGAGGATAGACACAAACAGTCCCAACAAACACACAAATTAATCCCTTACACAAACACACAGGAAGGGATAACCAAGGGGAACTAGGCCTGACTAAACTACTTTAGATTAAAACTTATAAAAGTTTATAAAAAGGTTGAAAAATAGGGAATAGGGTGGGCTGTAACTAATTACAGACTACACTAACACTAACAGGGAAAAATAAACCCCTAACTACACTTTTCTTATTTGACTAAGAAAAAACTTACCTCAGCTGGCAAAGGAGACCTCTTTCGCTAAGCGGCAAACGAGATCTGAGGTAGTTCCGCCTTGCATCATGGGATATAGGGTTGCCTCGAGCTGGTAAAAGGAGTTCTCGAGCTAAAGCAAGTGCCGAGTCGGAGCCGAGGATCGGCTCCGAACCCATCCAGCAAGAATGAAGGCGAGATTGACAACTTAACATCACATATTTTAGTCAGGTAGGTGAAGTAAGGAAAGGTAAAGAGTAGTGACAGGGAAGAAAAGGAGGGAATGAGGTATAGATAGGTAGGAGGTAATGAAGAAGAGAGGGGTAGAGCTAAGTAAAGGAAGAAGACCTGAGGAAAACAAATCAGTGGAATGTTGACTACTAGAGGTAAGTTAGGAGGAGGTAGCTGAAGGAGGTAATAGAGGTAATGATTGAGTAGGTTGGGTAGATAAGAGAATTTTGGTAAATATAAAAGGGGAAAGTGGGACAGAATGAAACGAGTAAGGTAAAACTAATTACCTAAGAGAGTCTATTCAGAAGCTGAAGGCTAGGTGTACTGGCAAAAGGGTGCCCTCCAGTGGGTACACACTGAACTGCTGCAGTAGCTCGAGGGGGGGGGGAGTAGGTTTAGGAGTAAGGGTGGGAAGAGTGAAGTCAAGTGCAGGAGCAACAAGAGGGAAGGGATGAAGGTAGGGGAGTACAGAGTAGTAACTCTGCTGGCTAACCTGGCAGGGAAGGGAAAGTTACTACCTACTTAGTATGGAAAAAAATACCTTTTACAAACAGTAACAAACATACTTTCTGGCTTCCTTGAAAGGATGAGTTCTGGGAGAAGATAGCCTCTTTTTCTTGGTTTTAGGAAGAGAAAGCAGGAATTATTTAATGCAGGGACCCAGGTCTTCAGGTAGGGCAGGTTATCAACCCTAAAGCAGGACAGGCAGCTAGGCAGGTTTTCTGGCTTCCTTGAAGGGATGAGTTCTGGGAGAAGATAGCCTCTTTTCCTTGATTTTAGGAAGAGAAAGCAGGAATTATTTAATGCAGGGACCCAGGGTCTTCAGGTAGGGCAGGTTATCAACCCTAAAGCAGGACAGGCAGCTAGGCAGGAATATGTATGCAGCTAGAGCCCAGGACGCACAGCAGCCAAGAGTTAGTCAAATACAGAAGAAAATTAACTGCCTACTCTTTTGGTCCTATAAAGTTTCCCCTATCTCTGCAGGCCAACTAGTAATGTGACAGGCAAAGGCATTTTACTACAACAGCTTGAATATGGACTTCCATTGGCTGCAGTAGCATCCAAGAAAAACTCCTCCACCATTCAATCTATAAGCAGCTCTGCCATTTCATTATCTTCTCCCCTAGAAATGAGCATCATTATATCAAGCTTAATAATGCCATCTGGCTACCTGTCCAACAACTTTCCAACTTGCTTCTTGGATTCCAACTCTACAATTTCCTCAAACAATACTCATGTCCTTCCTTTGCCTCCAACCTCTTCCAGTACCACCCTCCCCCACTTACAATCTAAGAAGTCTTTACCACTCTGGCCCACTTCTTCAATATCCCACAACCAGACTTCATTGCACTAACAATGCCTTCTGCATCCTAGGCTCCAACAACTGGGAATCTATCCCTACTAATTTTGAAGACCTAGACTCATACCCATCATTTCATGCTAAGATATAAGACCGTCTCAACTCTGTGTTAATTTGCAAAAGATTTCCCTTTGGACACATCACCTAATCCTCCATTCTCCCTTTCACCAGTCAGGCATCTTGTCTTCTTCACATTATTTCCTTGCAACAAAATGTGACATCTCTTCCACACTGTATACAGTTAATTTCAGTTAACCTTACCTTACTTTTGTCATCTTTTATACTTCATGTTCTATCCTTTTTACTGTTTCACTCACTACTACTTCCCTCCTTACTATAACCTTCCCTTCCTGTCGTACTGTGTACTTTATTATTATTGACATTGTTTCATTGTTATTTTCACACATTTTGTCTGTACTCCTTCTATTTCTTGTTGACTTGTCTACTTGTCATTCATATTTTCCCAGGTTGAGACTAAAATATGTCCATTATCAGTGTTCTACCCTTGTTACCAATAAGAATAAATAAAATAAACAAAATAAACAGATGAACAAGTGTTAGTTACTCAAAATGCCATCAAAATTTATCCTCTGTTTGTAACAAAGATACAGCTAGTGCATTATTACAAAAAAAAACCTGCACTAAGACATCTCAAGCTGTCTTCAGTAATGACACAGCCATTCTGCATAAATATATCCAATGTGACTATTGCCACAGTTTATGCAAATGCAGTTGTTCCAGTTACTTACACCTCTAAGCCAAGATGTGAAGGAATGCACAGTAAAAATGTGCATGTTTGCAAACAAAGTTTACTTTAAAAGTAAATTGTCTTCGTATATTATGTGCTCAATGTGTACTATGTATGCATAGTTTTGTTAAAGTAGTAGCCTGGATCAACTGTCTCCAACTGCGACTTCCAAGACAGCTGGACATTGAGTACAGCTTAATTCTAGCTCTCGCAGTCTGAAAACACAAACTCAACAAAGGCGGCCAGTAGACTTGTGTTTATGGGTAAATTTCAGTAACTGCCTAGTAAGTGTACTGCCTGGATGCCAGGAAAAAAGAAATAGAGGACCTGGAAAAAACAGCTACAAAAAGTGAGGAAGAAACACTGACTGGGGAAAGTTCTGCAGCTGTTTAGAAAAAAGCAGTGCAATCTCCAGATATGAATTCCAGTAACCTGCAGGAAGATAAAAGACAACTGCAAACAGACCTGGCTAAAATGAAACACTGATGGAGTACATCAACACAAACAACAAAAGGTTGGAAAAATGGAAGAATCTTTAAACATATATTCAGATGAGGTGATAAGCTGCAAAACTCAAGAGGTCAAAATGAAGAAAGGGCTGGCTGAAAATGAGACTGCTCAGGAAGAGATGTTTCAGAAATAATAGAATTAGAGGCAGAACACACAGGGAAAACTTGAGATTTTCAGCTATACCAGAGAAGCTGGAAGGAACAGACTACATTAATTTTATGAAAGCACAAATAAGCAACTGGACTGGTATTCCACAGCAGTTGTTAGTTGAAAGGGCATATCGTGTGTATGCTCCAAACCTGGCTATGAGAAAGGAACTTAGATCTTTAATAGTAAAGATGTAATCTTAGCAGCAGAAAGAGTTGATACTGACAAAACTGTGGCAGAAAGACAAAGTACTAAAAGTGGGAGACAGCAGAGTGTTTGGTGAGAATGATTACTCATTGTACACCAAGCAGAAAAGGATCAAATTTATTCCTCTACTCCGGGAATGTCAAGATGCAGGTGTGAGATTCAAACTGCTGTACCCAGCTGTCTTCAAGGTATTCTTCACTGACAAATCACTTTTTGTTGAAATACATGCTAAGGAGGAAATACAAAAGTATGTCCAACAAAAAGTAAGCTGTGGAACAGAAGGAGATTCTTCTTCTTGTTCTTCTGGTAATAAAGACCACAGAGAGATTGTACCTGTTTCTCCAAAGTTTCAACAGAATATACTGGAAAGAAGAAAGGGACAGTGTTGACTAGAAGAATCGAGAGTACATTGGAAATGAGGCATATACAGGATGTGGATGACTTTGATTAATATGAATAAAACTAGTTACTTATGTGGACTTACAATGCAGTAATTATATCTGTGAAATATGACAGAAGAAAATCTGGAAATATTGGACTTTTTCAGAATATGCTGGACTTGTGGGGGGCTCTAAAGCATATACCCTACTTCAGGGCCCTTAATCTTCGGAAAAGTGCTTTGGGGAGTGGAAGAGGAGGGGGAAAGTTAACTGTAAGCAAATATTTTATTTCTTAAACACTATTTTTGTTGTGTGTGATTTTTTTTTACAAGCTATAAAGTAAAGTTATTTGTAAGTGAAACAGGTGCTCCTGTTTTTATATATTTTTTCTTTTCTTTCTCCCAGTCTTCTCTCTTTCTTCTTCTTCAGTTTTAAGAAATGTAGGTACTGCAATGTAAAATAAAAAGCATGGTTAAAAAAACATGACAAGAGAAAAATTAAGGTGTTTTTTTCTCATTCTTGCATAGGGGAATAATGGATAAAGGGCCTTAGACTGATATGGTAACAATTTTTAAGACACAGTAAGACAATGAAAAAGAAAATTGAATATTACAAGGCTTTTTTCTAGCAAATACATGTTTGAGTAGTAGCAATTCTGCAGCTTGTCTTCATGTTTGCATGGAAACAACCTGATAAAGAGAAACTAACTACAGTCTGGTGAACAGTGATTGGCTGAAGGAAAAAAAAAAGAAACTGGTTAGGACATAATATTCTCTGAAAGCATTCAGGTGTTTTCCCAGCTGGGAGGGCTATATAAAGGTAAGAATAAAACAATTAGCACTTAGTAGAAAGCACAGATTGCACCATGCATTTTAGCATGCATAACCTTTCTTTTAGGTTAACTCAAGTCTGTAAGTGTAGCTATCAGTTTGGGACTTTTGCTCCTATTGGGAGGGTAAAGCTTCAATATTTGAAGATGCACACAGTTTTGTCTATTAGTATTAAGTTAACAGATTTGTGTATGTGTGTGTGTGTGTTTTGCTTGTTTGAGGGCTTTCAATAAAACAAAAAGTTTTGTAAGATATAACATAGGCTCAAATGGCCATGACAAAAAAAGTATAAAAGTTCAACCTGCCAAACAGTGTATGCATGTAACACAAAAACTGGAACTAGAAATTTAACAAAAAAGGTGTTATACATAAAAGGTGTGAATAACTCTAATGCAATGAGGTTTTCTGTCATGTCTTTAAATCTCAATGGTCTCAGATAAAAACAAAAATGAAAGGGCAGTGAATTATATTAAAAAATGCACAGTGCAAATAGCTATGCTACAGGAGACACACTTAGAAAGAAATGAACATGTGAATTTGATAAAGAAAGGTTTTCAGGATGGTTATTCAGTGGAAAACATGGGACAAAGGAGAAGAGGAGTACTTATATTAATTGCAAGAGGAGCTCCAATAGTGGTAGAAAAGGATGAAAATAATGGCAGATTTGTAGTGCTAAGCGGTTACTGGCAAAGGAGAAGGATTACACTGACATGCATTTATATTCCACCTAAAACTGCTATAAAGGAGCTTAAGAAAATTCTGGGAGAAATAATCAGTTTTCAGCAAAGAATATTACTTATAGGTGGGGACTGGAATGTGATTTGCAGCAGTGAAGATGTGTCTGGGGGGCCCAGAAGGGAAAGTATAAGAAAGGAGGGTAGACTTGTGAAGAAATTTATGAAAATATTGGGTATGGAAGACATGAATTCAGTAATAGGAGTCTGGAGTGAATTTACATATATTCGCCAAGACATAAAAACTGGCTAGGCTAGACAGAATTTACATTTCACAAGAACACATGTATTTAATTGAGGGTCTTGATACACACCCAATAACTATTTCAGATCATGCGCCAATAATAACTAAAATATAAAAAACAAAACCAGTGGTGTTAAATCTTCATTGATGAGCTAAGTCACAATAATTACCAAAAAATCATGAAACCCAGGTAGTCTTCAAAAGCAACAAGCCTTTATTTGTTACAGACAAGCAATCATCTGTAAACAAACCACACTTTTTCATGCTGCTATTACCATATAGTATGGGTACAATTCTCCCATTTACTATACTGGTAGACATACAGCACACACCTGCACACTTTTACACATCCCTAGTTTACCTGATCCACTGTTTTATGTATTTTTTGTATGTCTTTTCTACTAGTTTTCATTGTATAAACATGTTTTGGTGCTGTAAACATGAAAACTGTCATGATAGTTTTTTTTTTTTTGCAAAACATTGACATTTTTTCTGAGCTGTTAATTACTTAAGTCTTTTTATGCACACTAATATATATCGATAGATATTTACTAGATGATATTTTTAGAAAGATACATTTTTATATTTATACTGTTTTAGTTAGTGTGTGTTTATGGTTAGATAGCTGTGTTTTTTTTTTCTTGATTTTAGTTCTTGTCACAGACCTGAAGAAGGATTTATTGCATTAGGTAGCCGAAAGTGATTTTAGTTAAAAGTCTTGTGTGTATTTTATGCTTTTATTAATACCCGATTTTGGAATGTGGTTTGCAAATAGATGGGTAGTGTTTTCCTTAACTAGGATTTAGTTTGATCTAATCATTAGCTTGTGGGAGAGGGTACTTGTTCTAAAATGCACTTTTATGGTCCTGTTTATACTGTTTGCCTTGAATAGGCTGGTTTAAAATTAAACAATACATACATTTTCCACACCTACGTTTAAGTATATAAAAGCTGATATGTTTAACATCCTTAAAATATTTCTGATTTTTTTGTTACGGAGGATCGCTTTTCTGTGACAAATAAAGGCTTCTTCCTTTGGAACACTACCTGGGTTTCGTGATTTTTTTGGAAATTATTGTGACTCAGCTCATCAACAAAGTTTTAAGACC
This sequence comes from Protopterus annectens, assembly GCF_019279795.1. Taxonomy (NCBI): domain Eukaryota; kingdom Metazoa; phylum Chordata; order Ceratodontiformes; family Protopteridae; genus Protopterus; species Protopterus annectens. Next base: position 1,137,393,216 of record NC_056746.1, read on the forward strand.
ACTAGTTTCTTATTTATTTATTTTCTCCCCATCAACACTCCTGGTGATGAAGTAAGAACTAGACAGATTCCTGTGCTTGTCATTTTTTATAATAATAACTAAAATAAAAACACAGGATAATGAAATAAAAATGAGGCACTGGTACTTTCCCATCTATCTGTTCAAGAGAGAGGAATTTAAGGAATGGGTAGTGGAGATTATCCAGGAGCTATTAGAGAGGACAGAAATTTATTCTGAGAATATAGCTCAGGAGTAGGATAAAATTAAGGTGGAGTTTAAAAACAGAGTGGGAATAAAAGTAAGGGAGCTATGGTTAAGAAGCAACAAGAATTATTTAGAGGGACTGACAAATGTTAAAGTACTGCAAAATAGGAGGATTCTCACAAAACAAGCAGTGGATCTACTACAGAATGCTAAGCAGAAAATAAGGGATTACCTTGATATTACTCACAAGTTTAGAAAGACTGCTGTTAAGCAATTGTTTTCTTTGATAATAACACTTGAGCACAAAAACGTTTAGCACAATGACTCAGGCAACGGAAAATAGAAAGATTTCTCACCAAGCTTATGGAGCCTAAAACAAAGAAGGTAACAAGAGATTCTGTAGAGGTATTAGAAATACTTTGGAAATTCTATGAAAGTCTTTATAAAGTGGACAGATATGGAATTCAAGAAAAGATACAAAAGGAAATGTATATGGAAGAATTAAATATGCCAAGGTTAGAGAGACATGAGGCTAAATTACTAATAGTTAGGATAGAAGGAGATGAGATAAAAATTGTGATGTACAACCAATCTACAGGAAAGTACCCAGGAACAGATGGTACTTCTATGGACGTTTGGAAGCTAGGAGGGAAAAAACTGATAAAGATCTAGAAGGTTTTGTTTAACAGTATTTTATCAGGAGAAGTACCAACATCCTGTAAGAAAGCAGTGGTAGCTGCAAAACCTAAAGTGGGTAAAGATCCATCAGACCCAGCTTCATACAGGCCCACTTCAACACTAAACCATGACTATAAAGTGTTCATGTCTTTAATGGCTAAAATAATGACAAACGTAATGCCAAAACTGATAGATACAGATTACTGTGGTTTTGTGGAGGGAAGGCTAACATGTGACAACATTTAGGGCGGATTTAAAATACCAAATTTTAAGGGGTATTTCAGAGCTACACAGTTATGGCTCCTATACATAGCACAAACACAAAACTATAATTCAAAGTGGAAAGGGATGATGTTGAAACAGGGGGGAAGCTCAAGAAACAAGGAGAGACTGGGATTTTGGATGCAGGCCTTTAAGGAGAATAACAGTCATACAGAATATTAAATCCATAAATTAACACAAAGTATCCTAAGAGCTGAGCCAATACGGGAATGGTGAAAGGAGATTCTGACGATAGGGATGACTGTAATTAGGGATATAGACAATACGCAAGAGGTGGCTGGAATTTATTAGAGAAAACTGGCAAAAGAACCAAGGTATTGAGAGCAAATAATCAGAGGGGGAAAGATGACAAAATGGGAAGATGCCAAGAATTTATTTGGACTGCAGGTTAGAGATAGCCTTCCTTTATCAAGGACTGATACCAGAGTATAGGCAAAGAGAAATAAATAGGGGGGTCCTAAATGGAACACAAGCATTGGTAGAGTTTTTAGTAGAATCTGGAACAGAAACTGACAATAAAAAACAAATTTGCTCTTTTATTTAGAAATATCTGTAGTTAGCTGAAGTGTTTGTGTGGTTTGCATTGCTCAGAGTATCACTCATCTCTGCATTTAATTTTGATTTGAAGCTCTTTATTTAAGGTTTGATCACTTCTATTTTGTATCTTATTCTAGTATTACATTTAAGTTTTCTGTTCTGTTGCGAGTTTTAAGAGTCCATCCCACCCACCCAGTCCTTGTTGTATTCTTAAATTTGGTGGCTTTTGAGTTGCCCACCCCTACCATAAATCTCATTTTGGACATTCCTAGCAGTCTAATCTCATCAGCTTATTCTACTGAGTAGAGAGGTCAATTGGGAAGGCTCACCCCCCTCAGTTTCTCAACCTTAATTATTGTGCTTCATCCCTTCTCACTTAACATAAAAAATGCACTTTATTCATCTGATTTTACTGTATTTGTGTTTCTTCCTACCTTATTACTTTATTTTGCTTTTGCTGCCTGTTTTTAAAAGAACTCAATTGCATTAATTCTGCTGCATTTATTACTGCTTGTTAGTAGCCTGATTAAATTTTAACTGTTATTCTAAGCCTTTTTGTTTAAGCACTTGGGGTTCAGGCCAGTTGTTTTACATTAAGAATGTTTGTGGTCTGCACTCTTGTGGCAGGAGAGGTAGCTTACATCCTTCTAAGTTGGGAGTTGCTGGTTGAAGGCTTAGTGTCTGTTATTCTAAAAGTGTCTTACCTCTGGTTTAAGCACTTGGGCTTCAAGCCAATTATTTTACATTAAGAAGGTTTGTGGTCTGCACTCTTGTGGAAGGAGTGGGTAGATTCTGCCCTTCTGAGCTGGGAATTGCTGGTTAAAAGGCTTATTGTACTTACTTATTTGAACTGTTTCTTTCTGAAATTGGTGTGCCTTGTTTGCTGTAGCATAGACTAGATTCAGACCTGCTGAATTTCGCTTTGTTTGTATAACTTGAGCACTAATCCAGGCTATTTTATTTTTGGGAGAAGGATCCCCTGCACCCCAGTGGTAGGAGTGTGCAGTTGCAATTTGTCTGATCGAAGACTGCTGGAACAGGGCTCAATTTTGAGCTTTTCATTGGGGGGTGGGTGGCCTAGTTAGGTGTTTGTTTGCCAAACACAACACAAAGGGCGCAGGTCTCAGTCTCACAAGGATTGGCTGGGGCTTAAAATGCTCCACAAGGGCAGTTAGCTTAGTACTAATCTATGAATCTATGAATCTATAAACCAGTTTGCTCTTGTTTGCTACTGTTATATTTAAGTGTGTATCTGTTCTCCTGTGTTAAATTAACCTAAACAGAGTTTAAATATCTTTAGCACAGTCTGGTTACAGGTTTTGCTGTATTCAGATTTGTTTGTGTGATTCCTGTGTTTCCTGCTACGCCATTTTTTGCTGGCCAGGGCCTGCCTGCTCTTAGTGGGAGTAAGTGAACTGGTTGGAACTGGTCTAGCATAGGGTGTTGAGCTAAGAGCTCAAGGGACAAGGGTTGATTGGTCAATTTCAGTGTTTCTATTTTACTTCCGTTTTTGTGGTATTTAAACACAGCATTTGCATGGGTTTGTGCTTGTTTGCCCATTGCGCACCGCTGCTGTGCTGTTTTCACCCTATGTGAGGCATCTCAGTTGCATTTTTCCCTTACCAGCACTCCTGTGTGAGTGAGGCCTTTGCCTGCAGCTACTGTATTGATTTTATTCAGCCCTACTCACACCTACAGGTACTCTCCACAGATAGTACCCACTCTACTACCCCTGACCTCTCTTCCACAGATTTTGATAACCATGGACGGGCAATTTCTATGGTTTCTCCTACTAGTCTGGTTGATATGGGCATCCTGAGACAGTCTAACAACTGCCTTGCGTACACAGACAACCCTCTACTACCACCACCTAGGAACACAATATGTGAGATGCAATCACATTAAGAACCTAGAATCCTTGCTGTCTCAGTCACAAGCCAGTACCATCTGGCACCGAGAAGGTTGTCTGCACAAACACAATGAACACCACACCACTAACACCACCCACATCTGTACAACACACTTCTACATATGCGGGGGTTCTCAACAAAAACATACCTAAACAAGAGAGACCTTTGCAGCAAAAACACACACGCACATACAACCCACAGCACCAAGCATCACACACAGCACACACGTCTGTGTTTCACAGCCTCTAAGGCCCAACCACAAACCCAACATACTAGTCATAGGAGACTCTATTGTGAGACACACGGATGTGCCCCTCACCAGGCTAGACAAGGAGAAAGTCACAGTAGGTTGCTTGTCAGGTGCTAGAATCTGCCATATCACGCACGCACTCAAGTCTCTTAACAGATACTGTTATGACTCTGTCATAATCCATGTTGGTATGAATGACTTGAGACATACCTCTTTGAACTATACGAAGAGAGACATGATTGAGCTCACTGAATGTGTGTCCCAGGCAGGTATGTCCCTAGCCTTAAACAGCATCCTACCATCACCCAGAATGATACCTCAATACAAACAGAAAATTATCGACTTTAACAATTGGCTTAGTTTCTGGTGTCATTGCAAGAGGATCCAGTACCTTACAGCCTGGGAGGACTTGACTGACAGACCACGATGTTTTGCCAGAGATGGCCTTCATCTGTCTCCCCTGGGCTTTAGGCTTCTGGCAAAGGCTCTTGCCTCCCCCATAGTGCCTTTTTTAGGCAAAGTCATGAGCACAAAATTACCAACATGAAAAATTCTTATAAACGAAGTTTAAAGGTCATGCTGTTAAACACTAGGAGTCTTAGCATGAAACTGCACTCATTGCAAGCATTCCTTGCACTGGAGGATGCTGACATTTGTGCAGTCACTGCAACCTGGTTCAAAACTGTGGAGAACACCCCAACCCTTACCATGTTACTCATCCTACCACACTTTCAGACCCAAACGGAGAGTTACAAAGCCAAAGGAGGTGGAGTTTCAATATTTATCAAAGACATTCACACATCCAGCCTGGTCAAACTGTATGACACACAGAAGACACTCCAAGTGCAGTTAACTGTTGACAAAACACCTATTCAAATCATAGCTAGCTAAAGACCCCCAACCATGGATTCCCAACTCCACCTATCTGGACTTAATTGAATCCATCAAAGATTCAACTCTCTACCCTGATCCTGGGTGACTAACTACCCAACCACACTGTGGAAGACCTATTCTAGCCCAAACATGAATACCCCTCGACTTCAAAGCCAATGTATTGGATCAGCTGGTCGACACCCCCAGAAGAGGTGAAAATATCCTTGACCTGGTCCTAACCAACATGAGCACTCCTAGTGTGTCATCTCCTCCATAAGATCCGACCATAAAGTTATCACTTTTTAAGTTATTGTCTCCCCTGACGCCCCACCCCAATCAGGGTTAAATGAAAAAACTTTTCCAAAGCTGACTACAATCTCCTCAGAGCAGGTATAAGCAGCTTCACAGCCACCATCCTTTCAGCTGGAACTAGCACTAATGTCCAAGCCTACACCAAAAAACTATATGAGCACCTACATAGCTATATGGACTCAGCAATACTGGACAGGACCAAATCATCTTCCTCAAGGAAGAGTAAACCTGTCTGGTGGACAGCAGCAATAAACAAGCAAATAAGCTCACTGATGAAATCCTCGAAGGCTAACTTTGAGTCCAAATTGGCCACATCCACCACGGACAATCACAAGGCCTTCTTCACATATGTCCGCAATCTCAAAGGCAACACCCAAATCTGCTCTGAAATGGTGGTCAATTAACAACATACACAAACGCCATAGATATAGCCAACCTAATGGCAGACAGGTTCAGTGAAAACTTCACTCCCCTGTCCCCTCCGTCAGTAAACCAGGACATCCACAGCATCTGCCTCCTCCCCTCATCACCAGGGAGCAGGTTCTTAATGGCCTCTCAAAGGCAAAAAATACAGTCTCCATGAGACCCGATAACATACCTGGCTGTATCCTACATGAACTCAAGCATGAGCTCTCAACTCCATTACACACCCTATTCAACCAAAGCTTGAGCATTGGCTTCATCCCAGCTGAATAGAGGACAGCCACTGTCATCCCTCTACACAAAGGTGCAATGTCCACTGACTCAGGCAATTATAGGCCCATCAGCCTAACTATCCTGATCTGCAAGGCTATGGAATGTATTATTATGGACCTTATAAACAAGGACATAGACAACCTCCAAGTGCTTAACCCCCACACAGTTTGGTTTTGTCAAAGGGAGATTATGCCTGTTAAACCTGGTCGACTTCTTTGAAACAGTCACCAAAGCCATGGAAGAGGGGAAGACAGTGCACACAGCCTACCTTGACCTAGCCAAAACATTTGACACCATTCCCCACTCGGGCATAATAGATGAACTTTTCCAGCTAGGCATCAACCCGTACATTACCAAATGTGTAGCTAACTGGCTCACTGATAGAACCCAATCAAAGTAGGGGAATCCACGTCTAGTAGTAGACCCGTAATAAGTGGTGTACCCCAAGGATCGGTCTTGGGGCCTCTACTGTTTGGGATATACTTTTCTGAAGTGCAAGCCAAAACCAGTGGTCTGTGGCTGACCAAGTTTGCAGCTGACTGCAAGCGGAGTGCTGTCTTAAATTCCCCTAGTAATGTCAGCATCCTCCAAGAGTGTCTTACCAAGACTAATGACTGGTGCCAGAAGAATGGCCTCAAACTGAATGCCAAGAAATGCATCATTATCCCCTTTGGGGAAAATGTCACCCCCACTAATTATCACATTAATAACGTACTAAGCATGCAATCAGTCATGAAGGACTTGGGCACCCAGGTTGATAGCAACCTGACTTTTGACCACCACGTTGCCTCCGTTGTACAGAAGGCTTTCTACATGGCCCACCTCATGAATAAAAGTATTTCATCCAGGAACAAGGAGGTCATAACATCTCTGTACTCCTCCCTTATCAGAACCATTATAGAGCACAATGCTCCCTTCGGCATGTATGTTCCCATTCACATGCAGCAGCTGGAGAAACCACAGAGGTTCATGACCAGGAAAATCCAGGGTCTCAAACACCTACCCTATACAGATAGGCTAAAAGCCCTGTCCCCCCTACTCAGTCTCAGACTGCTCAGAGGTGACCTGTGTCTGGCATATAAGGCCATTTCAGACTCAGCCTTGATGGAGATGCTGCTTATCCATAAGACAAACCCCACTCACGGAACCTGCATGCAAGACCTTAACCTGATCTGTGATATTAATAAAGCGTGTTGGCGGGATAGATGTGTGTCCCAAAAACTTCTCCGTCTGTGGAAGAGACTCCCTCTCCATGTCAAGCAGAGTACCTCTCTAGCCCTCTTTAAGAGGAACGTGGACGACTGGATGGGAAACAGAAAATATACCCCTGGGATCCCACCTGTGCCCCTGCTGGACAGGGGTAACAGGTGCTGACTTTGACAGAACATGGGCAAAATTCTTGGCTAGACTTATAAGGCCCTCTAGGCCAACAGCCTAGTATCATCCTATGAACTTATGAACCTATGAATAATTTGGGAAGAGAGACTGGATAAGCATTTCACAAAGAAACAACGAGAGAATATATGTATTTCTCCTAAATATGCAACAAAATGTAGAAGATTTGGGATTTTTGCTTGGAAATGTTTACATAGATATTTTTGTACCCCAAATAGACTTCAGAGAATTTTTCCTCAGGTAGACAGCAAATGTTGGAGGTGTGACAGGGAAGAAAGAGGTAAACGGGAACATATTTTCTGGGAGTGCAGTGAGTTGGCAAACTAAGGATTCTCTGCAGAATGCACTGTCAGAAATGCTGGGTGGGCAGATTGGTGCGACGAGGGAGATGATTCTTCTGAGCTATGAGACAGAATAAGAATTGATTAGACACGGTAAGGCCTTTCAGTTTGTAATTATGGTGGCTGCCAAAAAACATTTACTAGAAAATAAAAATCTAAATCTAAACCAACTATATTAGAAGTAGTGAATATAATAACAGAGATAAAACAATTGGAATTGAGATATTAAAAAAAGAGATGAGCAAACTACATAAGAAAACTGGGAATTGCAGGAATAATACATGTGGGGAGAAATGAGGTTTAAAAGAAGGCAGATCTTAAATGAGCTATGTAATGTTTGAATAAAAGCGACTGGGTAGATTATAAGTGATGTATAATGTTTGCAAATGGGAATGTATCAGTATGGTTTGTGATGTAAAATGCTTGCAAACAGGATTGTGTCGGTGTGGTATGTTTTAATTTATATAAATTTACATTTTAATAAAGATGTTTCTCGTTTAAAAAAGGGGGCAGGAAATGAATAATGTATGTAATGTTGCTTAGGTTATATAATATATAGCAATATATGTGAAGCGTAATGTTTGTTAATTTTAACTTGTCAATACAGATTGATTACTTTTATATAAATGTAAATGTGCCTATGTCAACAACGAACAAGTGACAATTAAATAAAGGTGTTTAAAAAAAAGTGTCGTCAACTGCAAAGACTTGACCAAAACATCTGAGCTACATGAGGTACATCTCCTTCTTAGCATATCTGCATGCAATATTCAAACTTAAAGTTGACTGTGGAACCTGATCTAACACTACTATGCAGAACTCCACAACACCTACAGCACTGCTTCACTAGTCAAATGCATCTTTGCACATAATACAACAATTTCACTGCAACTGAGCAATGAATTACAATGCTCACAGAGAAACTGTGAGCACTTAATCACCTGGATGTCCAAAAGTAACATTTCATAAATTAACTACATACCACAACACTACTGTGACACGAAACAATTTGTATTCCAGAAAGACACTCACCTTTTCATCTATTAGTCCATTCTTCTTTACAGGCAAATAAGTTATATTGAAGCCTTCCACTTCCAAAGCACGACATGAGTCAAGCACACATTTATGCTCTATCTGTGTTGTGATAATGTGCTTCTTCCTAGACTTATAAAACCTGGCAACACCCTAAAACAAATAAAAAGAAAATCTTGATGAAGCACACTACAGTTAAATCCTGTTAATCCTGTTTTTGATACATAATACGAAACCACATTTTTCAGTGCATCACTATTTCTGTCTTGTCTAAGTACAGACAGCACATCATACATAAAGGTTTTGTCATTTAAAAATAATTCTCAAAACTTAGTATTTAGAGTCAGGAACACTCCAGTGCAGACTCTGACAAAATCTCTTCAATGGTGATTGTATAGTACTACCATTTTTTGTTGTCTCTTTCGGCTTTTCCCGGTAAGGGGTCGCCACAGTGGAACTCCGGTCCGCTAATGATTGGCAGTAGATTTTTACATGCCGAGTTGCCAGCCCTGATGCACAACCTTCAACGAAGGTACGCCCATTCACGCATGTCTCCACACAGAAGACGCTTTAGCTGAGAATCGAACAGGACGTCTTACTGTGAGGTGACAACGGTACCACTATTCTGATGGCAGTGCTTTACTATGCCTTGTAAGACCATGGTGGTAATGGGGTTAAGGCAAAATTTTCATTGTTTTTCTTCAGCTGAATGAATAGATTAAGGTAAGTGAAAACTTCATAAAATACAGAAGTAACAGTAGTGGCTCCCTTCTTACTCAATGGTAAATTCTTGCTTCAGTCACATGAAATGGAATTCAATATCATTTAGTATGCAAACGTAGTCATTTCCTGAAACAAATTCATCTTTGCTGGACACAAACCAGAGAGTAAAATTCCAAACATCGAGAATAAAACTAAACACTAAGAGAGCAAGTTAGTGGATTACATTTGTGTACTGATCAGATCAGATGTTGCTTAAAAAAAGTTAAAAGGGTCACATGATTAGCCTAACAATTTTGAGATTATAGAAACCCAGTTTATGATCTGCCTTAAGTCACGAACAGACCAACACATTTTGGAAGTGCTGTGCCCGACATATCCTAAAGGATATTCTCCTCTGGGAAAGTATTCTTCACATTCATATAAAGTGCAGTTAAAGAAAGATCCCAGTTCCATGGTGTAACAAAATAATGAAAAAGTACAAAAACATATATTTTTTTTTGGGGGGGGGCAGGTTCCAACTATAACCAGTACAACCTGCGTCTGAAAAGCAACTCAGATGCTGGAAGTGCAGGGTGGGAAATGAATAGCTGAACATGCCTATCCTGGGAGAAACCAAAGGAGTGTTCACAATGAATTCTTATTAAAGCTATTTTTTATCCTCAGTTTCAGTGTGAATTGGCTGACTGTTTTTGGATGTAGGTACAGTTGCGACCAAGTGGGATTTGGTACCTGCACATTTTGTATTGGATTGACTGGATATCCTGGGAGAAGGGTAGGGATCAGTGGCCCAGCTGGCTACTTGCCACACTTAAATGAAGTCTTAAAGGTAACAAATCAGCCATAAACTAGGAATATGGGCTTGGTGCAGCCAATATGGTAATGGAACCTCATCTACATGTGTGCCTGGAAACAAGCAAGTACGAGTATGAGCGTAGAAAGGGCTGTGGTGCAGCGGGTGCTCAAATCAACCACTGGGGCTGGGTATTGGGATAAACAGAAACATCCCATACACCCATGCTAATAAAAGATTTGGGATTTAACCATAACACTTGGCTAGGAGAAATGGCAGCAGTAGGGACTTAGGCAGGGAGAGGATTGCTCCCACTCAGCTCCCTGGTCTGCTGGTTCAAACGGTCTGCTTGTCAACAGAAATGAGGCTGCAGAAAGTTGACTGTTGAAGGAAGGCTGCATCAACAAACAGCCCTCATGGTTGCCTGTGTGAAAGCCTGTCTGGATGACACTCTCACCATTCTAGGAAACCCCAGTACATGGCAATGAATGGGCTCAATCACAACCGAGAAAGAAGTAATGACAGCAGGTACAGGGGCAAAAAAAAAAAAGAAGAACCTGTACAAAAAGTCTAGTTTTTGCGAACTGAAAACACACGATGCTATGCATAATTAGCGCACTCTTAACCAAGTCTCATCCGTGAAAAAGAGTATAAAGAAGAGAAAAATGATTCTGGTACTTATTGTTACCCAGGCAAGTGAAGTTGCTCAGAGATGCTTTTCAGTCATGACTCCAGCCTAAAGGAACACAAATTCAAATACAATTCCGTGGTGGTGCAACAGTAGCATTGTTGCCTCACAGCAAGAGGTTCTCCCCGTTCGTTATAAACAATCAAACATTGTAAATATTTTACAATGAAAATAACTGACACTTACTGCTATTTTCTGATACTTGCACTCACTCGTACCAAGTGCTTTCTTGGTAGTTGCCAAACTTGAACAGATCGCCACGGCCTTAATGCTTTATTTTTAACATTTTTCGCTGTACTTAAACCATAGCAATTATAGCTATGTTTTTCAGCCTACTTAGGTGTTCACTTGTGGATTTATACACAACTTCATTAATATTATGACACTTTTTTTTAGAACCAAACCTGATGAAGTATTTACTTGGTAGGAAATGATCTTTGTTTAAACTGTTTCAGTTTAGAAGTTACTAATATTTATTCTGATAGCTGTCTAGTGGTAGATCTTTTTGTTAGTTAATTAAGTCAGTCATTTTGTTTGTGAGATGGTTTCTTAATTACTAAAGTTTGGATTAGAAAGTTAGCCTTAATAAGCTGTTCTTATATATTTTAATTTGTCTCTAGCCTTTTAGTTTTAGTTCTAAGGAAGCAAAATCTCAGTTTACACTCTGGTATTAAAGGGGAAGGGGGACTTAGTTAAAGGAATGAGTTTATCACTTTTAATGCTCTTAACAGAACCACAATCTGTAGCCACTCCCTTCCTCCAAATAACCTGATTATCTATAAATAATGAATGTCTTTAATGATTTTCATTATACTCAAATAGGATCGCTTGTTTGTGTTTCACTAAAGGATATTCCTTTTAAACTAAACTGTGGACTACCTACTACTACTATTTTTCTTTTATTATTTTGTAGTACATACTTTACAGTTTAATTTTTATTAGTGAACTAGGTGCATAACATTTTAAGGAGTGAACCTCACACCCTCCACATTGCAAAGCTTCTTCTTTGTTTGTATGTGTATCAGTGTCATGTAGTAGTACAGATGTAGGAAAAGGTTTTCTAAGGAAGGATGTAGGGTTACCAGATATTAGTAATATTATGCAGGTTTTTACCCCAGGTCACTGCTAATGCATACTAACACTACACCTGCAACCTATGTTACAAAACACCTTTCCATAACACTACCACCACCGAGACAAATGTCTAAATATGCAGTGGGGTTCTGGTGATTGGAAACGGTTTCCTTTTGCAATACCTCCTGCCAATTTTCCACAACCTTTTCAGTTAATTATGTTGACTTTTGACTATGTTGATGCATTTCCATTACACATATATATTACATATTTATATATATATTACATATTTATATATATATATATATATATATATATATATATATATATATATATAAAATTATATATACATATATACACACATATATATATATATATATATATATATATATACATACATACACACACACATATATACATACACGCACATACACACACACATACAGGTGATATAAAAAGTGTACATACCCCTGTTAAAATGACAGGTTTTTGTGATATATATATATATATAAAAAAAAATAAGACCACAATAAATCAATAATTAATTTCAAAACCTTTCCCACCTTTAATGTGACCTATAACCTGCACAATTCAATTGAAAAACAAATCTGTTAGGGGAAAAATATAAAAAAATAAAAAATGCACAATAAGTTGGTTGCATAAGTCTGCACACCCTAATACTAATACTTTGTTGAAGCACCTTTTGATTTAATTACCAAGTTCTCCAAACTTTAATAGTCCACAATCGGAAAAGAATGGAGAATTTGATTACAGAAATTAAACCACTCAATGACTCTTATCCTTGGGCATCCCTGTTTCCAAGCTGTAAAGTCTGAATGGATGGGGACTGATGCCAAAATTTCCAGACATGCAGGTTCCTTTATCCAGAAAAAGAGAAAGAAGTTAGCCCATGACTTGGAACAATATAGCCAGAAATACCCACTTGGTCTCAACAAACATAATAGCTAAAAACAAGACCACCACCTCCCACAAGTCACTCGCATTGTTTTCCAAATGGACAAAACCCCACTTTCACCAAAAGGATTAAGAACTACACCATTTTTTTCAAAACCATAACAAAGTAACTTCACAAGACACCAAGCTGAAAGCTCTATCAAAGGCATGACTAGAAACTCCACTGAAGAAATGATTCATCATCCAAGGAATAACGCACAAGAGATCAGCAACCCTACAGCTCCACTGAACATTAATATCTCAAATAAGCTTTTATCCCTCAGCCTGCTGAATAACAAGGCAACCACAGAAACTCCCAGAGGGAGAGGACGGGGAGAGGGAGTGGAAGAGTCAGGGATCGGTCTTGAGGACTGAAATGGTTCTAACACATTTAAACTTGCCTGCTCCATCCCCCAAAGACATTTTCAACCTTACAGACTTGCAATTAGATTGTCATAGTTATTCTGTTTTAGAAAAAGGTCTCAATTTTATACCAGCCCAAAGAGCGTCTGCTATTAATGTTATTACGGATTTAAAATTGTTTTGTAGAAAACTTAACTTTAAACAAGGCTTTATGTTCAACAATATAGCGTTTAATGATCGCTCTTTTGGTGCTAATCAGGTTTCTAGATACCAGCAGAACTTCGTGGGAGACAATGAAGCTACTACAATTCCAGTCTCACATAGACCTACCACGACAGCAAACCAAACACATAATCACACAAAAACATACTCGGAGGCTCTAAATAAAGATCTGCCGAAGCAGCAGAGACCTCCAAAGCAGACACCCAAGCAGCCGCTACCCCAAAACAAAACACGTGCAACACATATCTCACAAAGCCAGTGTGCCAAACAGTCACAGCCCTTAAGACTAAACAACACACCTGATACACTTGTAATAGGTGACTCCATCGTCAGGCACACTGACGTCCCGCTCACTAGCTGAACAAGGAGAGGGTCACGGTGAGCAGCCTGTCGGGTGCTAGGATCCGCCACATAACACAAGCACTCAGGTCACTCCAAGGCAAGTACAAATATGACTCAGTCATTGTCCATGCTGGTGTGAATGACCTGAGACGTACCTCCCTGGACTACATGAAAAGAGACATAAAGGAGCTCTCTGAGCATGTAGCCCAGGCCGGTATGACCCTAACCTTGAGTAGCATCTTACCCTCACCAAGAATGATGCCACAATATGAAGACAAGATGATCAATTTCAACAATTGGCTTAAGTACTGGTGTCATTCAAAGGGGATCCAATGCCTGTCAGCTTGGGATGATATGCTCGACAAGCCACGATGCTTCGCTAGGGACGGCTTGCACCTGTCACCCCTGGGCTTTCGGATATTGGCAAAGGCTCTTGCTACCCCCATAGTGCCTTTCTTAGGCAAGGCTCAAAAGACAAACCCACCTCCATAGGTATCACAAGGGATAAGAAACTAAGAGTAATGCTGCTCAACGCCAGAAGTCTAAACCTCAAGATGCACGACTCGAAACTCTCCTTAGCATGGAGAACATCGATATCTGTGCAGTAACAGAAACCTGGTTCAGGGCTCCCGAGAGCACCCCAGCACTACCAGGTTATACCTCATACCATGCTTTTCGGCCCCAAAACTTGGACCGAACCACAAAAGGAGGGGAGTATCGATATTCATCAAAGATACCCACACCTCCAGGTTGGTGGCAAAGCACGAAGCATCAGAGACTATCCATGTGCAACTAACAGTGGGTAAAACTGCCTTCCAGTTTATAGCCTGCTACAGACCACCCTCCCAAACCCAGGAACCCCACTCGGCCTTCCTGAGAACACTGGAAAATATGAAGGTCTCTCCAAACACCATTATATTGGGCGACTTCAACTACCCAAACATAGACTGGGAGCATTACTCTAGCTCCAACACCCTAGCCCAAAGGTTCCTAGAATTTATAAACTCAAATGCTATGGAACAACTTGTTACCACTCCCACAAGAGGGGAAAACATACTGGACCTGATCATCACCAACATGGGGACTCTATGCTCCAGACCAGAAGTGTATCCCTCACTGGCAAGATCAGACCATAAACTAATCTCACTGGATATTCACATCCCGACCCTGCCCAGAAAACCACAGTGAAAAACTTCTCTAAAGCAAATTTTACACTCCTCAAAACTGAGGTGGAATCCTTCAAAGCCCCCGGGCCTGTGGAAAATACGGCCCAGACCGCAGAATCCTTTATAAATGCATTCTATGAACACCTTCAGGAATGCATGGATCATGCGATCCCAAATAAAACCAAGACCCAATCCTCCAAAGGCAGACGTCCTGTCTGGTGGACCCCAGCCATAAACAAACTATACAATAGAAGGAGGAAGCTACTAAATGATAAAGCAAAATCCCAAAAAGGGAAGGCATCACTGATCAGTATTACCAAAAAACTACGGGCACACATAAAATTGTCCAAGGCCAGCTTCGAGAGAAAAATTGCACAGGACACTAAGGATAATCACAAGGCTTTCTTTAGTTATGTTAGGAACCTGGGTGGTAATTCCCAGATATGCTCAGAATTAGTCCAAAATGACAAAAAATACACCTAACCCACAGACATTGCCAACATCCTAGCTGACAGGTTCAGCGCAAACTTCTCCCCCCCCTCCCCACCAAAAGGGCAAATATCTATCCCAGCAGAGTGCTGCCCCCTGACATCTCAGATGCTCAGGTAAGAGCCGCCCTTTCCAAAGCAAAAAACACAGCATCAATAGGACCGGATGGTGTCCCGGGCTGCGTCCTACATGAACTCAAAGAAGAGCTAAACCCAAACATAAAACTACTGTTCAATCTCAGCCTTACTACAGGATATGTGCCCAAAGAGTGGCGTACAGCAACAGTGGTCCCTCTCCATAAAGGTGGTGCCTCAACGGATCCTGGAAACTATCGCCCCATAAGCCTGACTAGCTTGGTCTGCAAAGCTATGGAAAGGATCATCATGGACCTCATAAATAAAGATATCGGGGACCTACAAACACTGGATCCTACCCAGTTCGGCTTTGTTAGGGGCAGATCCTGCCTCTTAAACCTGGTTGATTTCTTTGAAACAGTCACCAAGGCCATTGACGAGGGGAAGGTGGTCCACACAGCCTACCTGGACCTCGCAAAAGCCTTCGATACAACACCCCACTCGGGCATTATAGATAAGCTCACCAGCTTAAATATAAACCCCTATGTCACTAGATGGGTTGCAAACTCGCTCAAGGACAGAACCCACATGGTTAGAATTGCTGGAGCCATGTCAGACTCCAAACCAGTTACAAGTGGTGTCCCACAAGGCTCAGCCCTGGGACCTCTCTTGTTCGGTATATATTTCTCGGAGGTACAGGCCAACACGGAAGGACTGTGGCTGACCAAGTTCGCAGATGACTGCAAACTTGGTGCCATAATCAACTCTCCAGCCGACACAAGCATCCTCCAAAAGGGTCTCATAGAAACAGACAACTGGTGCCAGTGCCATGGCCTCAAGCTAAATGCCAAAAAGTGTATAGTCATCCCCTTTGGCAAAAACAAAGTGCCCACAAACTACCACATAGGTGGAAATCCATTAAGTACAGAAGAAGTAATTAGGGACCTGGGGACCCAAGTTGATAGCAATCTCTCATTTGACAACCACGTGGCCAAAGTGGTTAGAAAAACATTTTATATAGCCCACCTAATCATGAAGGGATTCACATCTAGATCAGGGGAGGTCATCGTGCCTCTTTACTCATCCCTCATCAGGCCCATAATGGAGTACAATGCCCCTTTTGGGATGTACCTTACCAGACACCTGCAGCAACTGGAAAGACCCCAAAAGTACCTCACCAAGAGGATCAAAGGGCTCAAACAGATGCCATATGCTGCCCGGTTAAAGAAACTCCAGCTCTACTCAGTGGCATACCGCCTGTTCAGAGGCGATCTGTGCCTGATGTATAAAGCCATGTCCAACCCGGAATTAATGGACATGCTGCACCTCAGAAAATCCAAATCCCATCGAGCTACGCTCGAGAGCCTTGAACCTCAGCACTGAAATAAATAGGACATGCTGGAGGGACAGATTCATAACCCAGAGGCTCCCTTCACTCTGGAATAAAATCCCAGTCCAGGTTAGGCAGAGTCCCTCATTGACTCTCTTCAAGAGGAATCTTGATGAGTGGATGGGAGATCGTAGGTTTACCC